>NW_017094914.1:0-1303 GCF_001483705.2 Eufriesea mexicana
CCATTGAAGTGCATTGTATAGTAGAAACGTCAAAGCCATCAAAGACTCACGCAAACCAACGTATCATGACCAAACGTAGCATAACCGTACATAACTCGCCGATACCAACATTGCTGGACCCACCAGGGCCAAGCAGAGCATACTGAAGCACGGTGGACAGCGGAAATGCAGCGAATAGCAGTGTGTAGCGGAAAAGTGAAAGCTACCCTGTTCTAATGCAACAGATCGTAGCATAACCAAACATGACCTATCTGCGCGTGATGTGCAACAACCACTGTTGCTATCCTCCGCGAAGCCAAGCAGAACATGTTAGAGGAGCGTAGGGCGCAGAAATCAACAGAAGCGCTGTGAATAGCGGAAAAGTCAAAGATATACAAACCTAACCCAAACTCACATAACCTAACGAAACATAGTCTATCTCGACATAACGCTCCGAGGTCACCATGGCTGGTCTCCCCAGGGCCAAACAGAATATATTACATCGCAGTACGTCTCAGCAATCCGCCGAATGACTGTGTATAGCACGAAAGTCGAAGCTACACTTAGCGAGCTTAGCCTAACATAGAATAACCGAGCGTATCCTAACTCAACCCAACGTGCCGAGAACACAGTTGCTGGTCTAACCAGGGCCAAGCACCAGGTATGAGAGTAGAGTAGAGCGCAGAAATCGATGGAGTCGCTGTGTATAGCACAAAAGTCCAAGTCACCCTATCTTAACGTCACAAATCGTAACATAACCAAACGTAACCTAACTGAACATGACGGGCCGCGGCCACTATTGCTGACCTACACGGTGCCGAGCAGAACATGTTAGAGGAGAGTAGGTCGCAGAAATTAATAGAGACACAGTGTACAGCAGAAAAGTCAAAGCTATCCAAACCTAACCCAAGCTATCGTTACCTAGCCGATCGTAGCCTACCTCAACATAACGCGCCGCGACCACTATTGCAGGCCTCGCCATGCCCTAGCAGAATATGATAGAGCACAGTATGGCGCAGGAATCCAACGGATGCCAGTGTATAGTGCGAGGATCGAAGCTACCCTGACCGAACCTAATATCACCTAACCTATCCAACGTAACATATCTCAAACTTACATGCCGAGACCACTACTGCTGTCTTTCCCAGAACCAACCAGTGCATATCAGAGCAATGTAGAGGGCAGGAATCCACGAAATAGCGGTTTATAGAATAAAAGTCAAGGCTTCCCTATCCTAACATAACCAAGCTCAACATTACCAAACGATACATATCCCAACCTGACGTGCCGAGACCACTATTGCTAGACACAGCGAAGACAATTC
>NW_017094915.1:0-1307 GCF_001483705.2 Eufriesea mexicana
CTATCGGGCAATGCGGAGCCGCAGCTTGAGACGAGAGAATGATCGAGCGTGGCTTGCAGTTGCAGCCGTGCAACCAACACGCCGTTGCACCTGCCAACCGTTGCATCTATCGTTGTGTCCCCGTGTCCGACCAATCTCGGCTCTGGTCCGCTAATGCCGGGCCATTCGCGAAAATTACACACCCGATGTGATTTTGATGGAGATCGATGACGCGACCGGATACACCGCGCTCGAGAATCTTCCGGTTCACTCGCTCCATGTTCCGTATTTTTCTCACCGTGCCTTCCAAGCGATTTCCTTTCGTCGCGATCTCCTCGCAGGATCGCGAGACGTGGGGATGGAAATGGTATCGGGAGGTTCGAAATTCGCCAGCCCTGTTACGAGGGAATCGCGTCAGTTCCGTGTGCCAGGCAAACAATCACGAGTATCCGCGGAATTAGAAGGGCGGTCTGAGCTCGCGTGGCAAACAATTACCGTGATTATTATGTTTGCGCGACTATGCGAAAATTGAACAGTGCTCCGACACGTCTTAATTACCCCGACGGAACTCGCGTAACAACATCGCGTAATTGAAACAGCTGCTCGAACCTACCGAATAGTCTGTCTTCGCGTCTACGTATGCACGCGTGTACGTGCGCCTACTCGAAATATTCGTCTGCTCCGTGAAAAATCCACGAATTTCTATTTTCCCAGGTCGATTCGTACGAGACGTACCAGGGAAACGTTTCGAATCGATGAAACGTTATCAACAGAATTTCATTCCCGTTGGGCCGGAACGATTATTAATATTTCAGAGGCAAGAAGGTGGAAAAGGCGCGAGGCAGGGCAGGGGGTGAATTCCGGCCGGTTGACCGCGTCTCGTAGACGTCTATAATGACTTTTCCCGGAGACCGATTACTTGGCGGCGTGGAGTGGATGGAAGAACTAGAGGGAAGAATCAGCGGTGACTAAAAGAGGCCACAGAGCAGGTTGGAACGGGGTTGAGCAGCTAATTGAAAGTCCTGCCGGTGCTCGGGAAAGAGCCACGGCAAAGAGGCGTCGATGCCGGCACTGTAATTGGCCTGGCTATTATTAACGTCGCGGTGTGCCACTTATTTTAATGGACTGCCGCTTGTAGGCGCGCGGCCCGCAAATCTCAGCCACTCGCACCCTTTCTCACCCCCTTTTCCCTGATCGCGCTAACCACGCTCTATCAAGAGGATTCTCAGTCGATTGTCGTCTCGATACGTTCATTTGCCTAAGTGGCCTTCGCTGTTGCGACCAGGTGCGTGTATTTAGCCACGCGAGCTCGCGTATAATCGCGTGCA
>NW_017094916.1:0-1309 GCF_001483705.2 Eufriesea mexicana
TATATTTTTTTATATTCTACTTTATATTCTATTTCTATATATTAACAATAATATGTTATTATTTGCATATCAAACAAGATACTCCTCCTGATATCGTAAGCACATTGTATGAAAGTGGGTATTATAGACAGTCAACGTGTTAACTTATTTGCACTGTATAAATTATATTTGAACCCCTAAATTCTTTTTTTCTTTTTTATCAAAATCCAGATGATATACATACGAGCCAAACCAAGATGATTAATTCCACTTTTTGTAGTTCTTAAAGTTTTAGTGTCAAATCACTCGATTGGTGCTTAAACCATGCTTAAAATATTCTTTTCTTCAACTATTGAGTTCGAATGACATGTTTAAAAGAAATTTTCGAAATCTTCGTCAATGACAATGTGTATCGTATCAATTCATCTTACGATTGACGAAAATCCTGTGTAAAGTAACAATTTAATTCTAATATAAATAATTGAAGTAAGTTGCAGGATAAATTTTAATATATAGAAATCAAAGTATTGTCAAATACATGATACTTTGTCCTAGCTTCGAGCTTCATTCATTATATAATATTTATATACTTTGATTAATATGAATTTTGCAACTTGTGTTAGAAAAGAACTATTAACTTGTTCTCTCGTTCCCAACATTACAATATTTATGGTTTGCACTCTTCTCTTCTCTCTTACTGCTTATTTTTTAATCAACACGATGTTACTTTCATACAGCATGTGCATAATATTTTGGAAGCTGGACGGCATACTGAGGAAACTTCCAAATTCGATGGTCACATGACGCTCATCATTGTCATCCCCAACATCTCTATATCTAAACTTAAAATAAGCTGATGGTTACTGTTCAGCCATCGATTAGACAATCGACAACTAGGCTGAGTATTTATGAAGAAAAATTAATATGAAAAAGTGGACCGAGCGATGTTAGGAATTTAAATTTAACGAGACACGAAATATCACGGTTTGCGTCATCAACTCGGTATGCAAACACCTGCATACAGAAATACAAATATTTCTGCAACACATTGCGAGTGTAACACCGTTAATTAAAAATTTTAGCCTGTTTGACGCAGTAAATGGAATGGAACATTTCATTGCTAATTAAAAATAATTTGCTATTAAGTTTCCGTGGGGCAGATGGAGCTTATACAGAGTAAATGAAGAGTGCGCTTATGCGACAGCCGTGCAAACGACGAGTGTTTATCCTAAAGTGATAGAAATGTAAAAAAGGAGTATTTGAACCGAGGAGTGTTTTAATCGCGTGAATGGAAAGTGTACAGCCACTCAAGGTTTCACGCACTTACGTA
>NW_017094917.1:0-1309 GCF_001483705.2 Eufriesea mexicana
AATCAATCTAACATGGCGAGACAACAATTGTCGGCCTGCACAGGGACGAGCAGAATGTTCAAGAGCACAGTAAAGCGCAGACACCGACAGTATTGCAGAGAACAGCACAAAGGCCGTAGATACCCTACCCAAACCTGACACAATCTAACCTAACCGAAAGTAGCGTAACTCAACATTTCGAGACAAGACCAATATTGTTGGCCTGCCCACAGTAAAGCAGAGCACATTAGAGCACAATTGGTCGCAGATTTCCAGTGAATAGCAGTGAATAGCACCGAAGTAAGTGTAGCCTATCCTAACCTAGCCAGACCTAACATATCCAATCTTAGCCTATATCAACCTAACATGACGAGACCACTATTGCTGGCTTCCCCAGAGCCAAGCAGAAGATATTAGAACGCAGTGGAGCGCAGAAGATCTCCGGTAGAGCACATTCGATCTCAGTGATCCACCGTACAACAGTGTATAGCACGATGGTCGAAGCTAAACTACCCGAACATATCCTAACCAAACATAACGAAACGTAACCTGACACAACCTAACGTGCCAAGGCCAATATTGCAGGCATTCTCAGGGCCATGCAGATTATATTAGAGCACAGCAGAGAGCAGATATCCGCCGAATAGGAGTGTATGGCACGAAAGTCAAATATAACATGACCGAGCTGAACCAAGTATAACGCAACCATAGATAACATAACACGACCGAACGTACGGAGACCACTGTTGCTGGCCTCCCAAGAACCAAGCAGAAAATATTGGAGCTCAGTGTAGCACAAATATCCGCCGCATTGCAGTGTACACCATAAAAGTCAAAGTAGCCTACCCTACCCTAGCCAAACATAACATAACCAACGTAGCTTAACTGAACATAACGCGCTACGGCCGCTGTTGGTGGTCTCCCTAGAGCCAAGCAGCGCATGTTACAGCACAGTAGAGCGAAGGAATCCATCCAACAGCGATGTATAGCAAAAAGTTGCAGCAGCTTGTGCTAAAATAGCCACACGTAACATAGACAAACGAAACCAAACTCAATAGAGCATGACGAAGCCACTATTGCTGGCCTCCACGGAAGCAAGTCGCATACACTAGGGCGGAGTAGTGCGTAGAATTACATTGTAGTGAAAGGCATTAAAGCCGAAGATATTCTAACCTAACCTGTCCTAACCTAATCTAACCAAACGTAGCCTAACTCAACGCAATGTGTGGAGGCCACTGTTGCTTGCGCGACCGGAGCAAAACGGAATACACTAGAGTACAGCAGAGCGCAGAAATCAGCCGCATTGCAATATATGACACAAAAGTCAAAG
>NW_017094918.1:0-1305 GCF_001483705.2 Eufriesea mexicana
TGCTCAACACTGACATCCAATGCAATTCCGTGCTCTACTGTGCTCTACCATATTCTGCATGTCAATGGGGAGGCCGGCAATAGTGGTCACGACACGTTAGGTTTAGTTACTCTACGCTTGGATACGTTTGGTATGGTCAGGTTATGTCAGGATATGTCTGACTTTTGAGTTATACTATGCAATGCGGCGGACTTCTGCTCTCTGCTGTCGTCTAGTATATTCTGCTTGGCTCAGAGAAGGCCAGCAATAGTGGTCTCGGCATGTTAAGCTGAGCTATGCCACGTTTGGTTATGTTTCGTTTGGTGAGGTTAGGATGGGATAGTCCAGACATCTGTGTTATAAACTGTTATCCTCTGATTCCTGCGCTCGACTGCTTTTTAATATTTTCTGCTTTGCTCTGGGGAGGCCAGCTGCAGTAGTCTCGGCACGTCAGGTTCCGTTAAGTTACGTTTGGTTAGGTTAGGTTATGCAGGTTAGGTTACGATGTCTTCGTCTTTTGTGCTATAAACTGCTGTTCGGTGGACATTTGCTCCCTACATTGCTCTTCTATACTCTGCTCGACTCTGGGGAGGCGAGCGATAACGTCAGCAGCATGTTATATTAGGTTGGGTCACGTTTCGTTAGGTTAGGTTAGGCTAAGTTTGGTTAGGATTGCTTTGACTTTCGCGCTAGACACAATTTTTCGGTGGATCCCTGCCCTCTACTGTGCTCGGCTAAAATATGCTGGTCCCCGTGGTGGCCAGCAGCAGTGGTCGCGGCAGGTTATGTTGTGTTCGGCCACCTTACGTTAGGTTACGTTTGTTTGGGATAGTTCTCAATATCTTTGTCTTTTCTGCTGTACACCGCGTTTCAATGGATTTCTGCGTTCTACCCTCCTCTAGTACGTTCTGCATGTCTCAGGGGATGCCAGCAACAGTGGTCGCGGAGGTTAGGTTGACTTTGATTACGTTTGGTTAGGACACGTTACGTTGGGTAAGGTTGGTATAGCTTCGACTTTTGTGCTGTACATTGCTGTTCGGTGGATTTCTGCGCTCTACACCGCTCTACCGTACTCCGTACCGCTCTTGGGTCGGCTGTACTAGTTGTCTCCTCATGTTAGCTGGAGTTAGGCTGCGGTTTGTTAGGTTACGTTTGTCCGCGGTAGGTTATGGTAGCTTTGACTTTCGTGTTATACAGGGTTATTCTGTGGGCTCGTGCGCTCTACTGTGCTCTAACGTATTCTGCACGTCCCCGGGCCGTCCTGCAATAGTGGTCGCATCTCGTTATGTTTAGTTAGGCTTCGTTTGGTTAGGTTATGTTTGTCGG
>NW_017094919.1:0-1310 GCF_001483705.2 Eufriesea mexicana
CTATTCCTCCGATCGGCAAGCGAAAACAAGCGCAATTTCGCGCTTTTGTTCGCGGCCATTCCGCCATTGATCCGCGGGGATATCAGCACTTACGAAGTGTCGGCCATTAAAGCGGAATTCAAGTACTAGGGGCAAACTTGAGGAAAAAACGACGATCGCACGAACGTTTACGACCTGTAAAGAGATCCATTTCGTCGAGTGCATTTGAACGTCGACAAATACCTTGGAGCGGCAGAAGGAACTTCAAGGAGGAGTAGACTCTTAACGCGGCGTGGAAGCCTGGAAGGCTGCGAAGCCTTGAAACTTCCCTTTCTCTCTTTTCCTATCCCGTGATGCACGGGGAGCTGACTTTGACTAGGCAACATGTCTAACTAAATTACTGTCATCCTTGGATAACCCTGTACGGTGAGCAACTTTGGCAAATAACCAGGTTGCACACTCGTGCAGAGGCCCACTTCCGTTTCGCTGATGAAATTTTAGACCATCATCGACAGTTGCGCAATCGTGTATTTTCGCGGCGAGAGTGAACTGGAACGAGCGTGGAATTCTAACCTAAAAGTTGCACCGGATAACGTGCACGGGAATTAACCATCCGGGAGAAACGAGATTACGCGACTGTTCATCGTCGAATTATCATCTCTGGCTTCGCTAATAAAAACTAACGAAGCACAAACAGAGCGGCTTTTGATCGTCCGCACACGGCGCGCGAGTCGTGCCGAGCGGGTAGGGAAGGGGGTGGCGGGGGAGGGGAGAAGGGACGAGGACGAGGCCCAGTAACCGAGGGAAGTTAGTTTCGTATCGAAACCGGTCGTTTTCGCTGGCCAATTTCGTCCGCGCATATACCTCTGCTCCGTCCACGCGTTACTGCAACGTTCTTTGATCGCCGTTCTAATTAGTAGCTATGCGATGCATCGAACACGATACCGCCTTCGTTCCTTATTTAATCTATTCCCCGAGAAAGCTGGATTATCCTCTCCACCCACCCTCCTGACGTACTTTGTGCATCGTGCAATAGAAATCCAATGAAATTTCGCCCTAGCCGTGTAATTTTCCTGCATCGAGAAACGATACGCCGGGGGTAATTCTATTTTCCCGCCCGAGTACCGCCATCTACAACAATGGCGTCATTTTTTAATGGCTTTATTCGGCGATTCTAAAACTCGAGTCGTTCGGTACAATAAAACAGTCGTTGTTTCCTTTATAGAGGATTTCTTGACGAAATTGATTTTTTTATGAAGGCTCGACTTTTTATGACTTTTATACGTTGTGATATTCTTCTTACTCTCGGCTGTATATGTTTAACGAAGATT
>NW_017094920.1:0-1311 GCF_001483705.2 Eufriesea mexicana
ATATTTTACATTTCTCTTTCATCAAATAATCCCATAAATTTTCTTTGCTACTGTCCTTGATATTTGGCTGACAGTGTATGAATATTGATTTACCTATAAACGTGCAAACGATTTTTCCTTTTTTACTTTGTTTCATACAAACGGGATATTCTTCTTTAACTATGTATATTCGACGCATAATGTGCGATTATAACAGTAAATTCGGTAATAGAGAAAATATGAAAGGATTTATTGTGCGCGTATGAAAAGCCTTTAATGGAATGAAAGAACCGCTGGTAAATATTCGATGTATCATTATTTAAATAGCAGTGAAGGAGTATCCGATGAAAATAGAATTAATAAAAAATAAATAGTAAAAACGGGATTATTAGAGATGGTAAAAAATATTTTAAATAACTTTTGTAATAAATTAGTGCTCTAGCCATTCAAGTAAAGTTTGTGTTTTATATTTTATAGCAATTTAAGCTTTATGAAAAATTTACGTATGTATACATAGTGAAATTATTTTACTTACTTTACTCAAAATTACATCTCATATCAAATTGTAGGCTAGTGTCGTTACGTTTATAAACATGTTTACATAACGTTACATTTCGTAACGCAGATCTCTCATTGTGTCGAGTAAAATTATCTTTAAATAATATACCGTAACATGATGTAGCATAATATAGTATAATACAAAACACACACGCATACACATACACATATATGTGTAATAGAATAAAATAGAATATAACATAGTATAATATTCATAATATGATCATCATATTATGCAATATATTATAATGAAGAATATCATTTGTAGAATTTTCCAACAGACACTCGTATTTTTATCTTATTTTATTCACCGCACGTCCACTGGAATATAGTAACTTCGTAAATTTTTATTTTATAAATCATTCAGTGGAATTTTAAGGATTTGCAATTTCAAGAGATCATTGATGAAATTTTGGTTCAGTTAAATTATTTGGAAACTTATTTTCAAATTACCTAATTATATCTGAATTTGGCCTTCTAATTAGATCTTGCTTTAGTAACAACAGTATCAGTCGGTGACTTCGTAGTAGATGGACGTATTTACCCATGCTCCCATACGCTTTAATTGAAATTGCAGCTGCACTCCTGCATTTGCCATCAGAGGGATATACACCAAAACACAATTTCTCGAAAGTCTCCACTAACTGTCTCTTTCACACAGATGCGCTCTCTGACCTAACCCCTATTCCGAGTTCTAAGTCACGGGCTTGCGTGTGTCCCTATTGATGACGTTAGTGTACATTGTGTCAGAATGTACAGTGAGTCGCAGAAGTA
>NW_017094921.1:0-1312 GCF_001483705.2 Eufriesea mexicana
CTATCGTTCCTCCGGCATCCGGCTGTCGCGATTAAGCGATCCAGATTTTTTCTCTCCTTCGAGGATCTAATCCTCGAAACGTCCAACGATATGGAACACGGCCAATAGGGGAAGATCTCGTGCATTTTGAGGTAAAAAGTCCGATCCGTCGGTTGCCCCCGCGTGGAACGGGAATACGCGGCCGCGATTTATTGCTCTGGCACGAGGCGATCGTAATATCGGGCTGGGCATCGATCAAGTCCCGACCGAGTAATTAACGTAAATCGAAAAAAGACTCGATAGCCTGGAAGCGGAATCGGCGAGTCTAATTGACCATTTTCATCGGCGACGTTAAACGATCGTGTCCCCGTGTCGAATCAATTATTTAACTGTCGAGGAGTCTGACGGGGGCACCATCGTTGCCCCAGACTCGATATTTCCACGCGAACGAGACGAGCTACGCCAGGGAGAAAATAAATGGAAGAATCGATCATTGGTACTTTAACCCTTTGCCATTTTACTTCTAGGATATCTCGATCGAGTTATCAAACTTACAAATACTATAGAGAACTGAGAATAGGTCGGTTCAGACGATTCACAGACATGTCTCTTCTCGATACCAGTCATCTATTTTCTCCAATCACGCGTTGACCAGTGCAATCGGAACAAATAGCAGAGAAATGTCCTTTTTCCTTTCTCACAGGGTGCCTAATCGATTCTAGTTAGATAGTCAAGATAATTCGTCAGAACCTCTGTCTACATCAGCGTACGATCAGCCCAACCTATCTGTTAAGATGATATAATAACTGCAAATCGCTATCTGTGTATTGGAAGTTTGTGTATCTAGACATAACTATGCCATCTAGTGGACGGTTTTCATTTTGGGTGTCTTGTTTCTTCCTCACTCTCTCTAACGTAACGGGAGAGACCAAAGAACAAATGTACCGCTAACACGTGCTTTGTAATAAAGAACTATAAAAGCAATACCACTAGGCGTGACTTATTAAATCAAAGAACTCCGACACTATCAATTATGGTCTAACCATCGAACTTCTTCCGAGTTTCCTATTTCCAGTCCAAACAGTTGAAACAGAGCCCGAAACGAGGAATATTTCACCCCAAGTTCGATCCCCGACTACGCGTTAAAACTTGTCTCATCCCAATTCTCATCCTCGTTCGCGAGATCCTCACCCCCTAGGTGCATACATTACAGGATCTTCAAACTTCCAGCCAAAACCTCCGACGAGTCCCTGTGTATTTGCATCCCCTAATTGAACGAATACCAAACACGAGGCTTCCCGACAATCCCCGACCACCGAGAGCCAGCTTCCCT
>NW_017094922.1:0-1312 GCF_001483705.2 Eufriesea mexicana
CAATTGACAATACAGTACTGAGTACAGCCGTCATCACAGTATTGTGACAGTTCAATATCTATATTCATTGGTAACGTCAGTTCCGAAGCAATTCTAGAACAGCCAATGCATAGTATGGCCATCGCTACAGATATATCCACCTGACAGCACGGTACCTAGTACATCCACAAGCAGAGCACAGAAGCCTCTGTATTAATAAGCTCAATGATGATTTGGATTTCATAGCAATTCTAGAATCACAAAAGACGGATCCATTATCCCTCGGGATATTAACAATTGACAACAATGCACTGAGTACAGCCACCATCACAGTAATGTAGAAGTTGGACTACTTTGTCCAATGAGGATGTAAATTCCTAAGTAATTCTGGAACAAAATATGTATACTACGGTTATGGATAGCGATGCTTCCAATTGAGAGCACGGTACTTAGCACATCCACCAGCGGAGAACTGCAGCCTCCGTATTAGTGTGTTCAGTAACGACCTTTATACCATGGCAAGACTAGAATGACAAAAGACAAAACCATTATCCCTTGTGGTTTTAACAATAGACAACAAAGTACTGAGTGCCGCCGTCAACGCAGTAATGTTGCCGCTGCAATGCCTTGTTCACTGATGATGTAAGATCCAAGCCAAAGCTGGATTACTAAATTCACATAACTGTTATGGCTAGATATATTTCAAACTGACAACACGGCACATAGTACATCCACCAGCAGAGTAATGCTGCCGCCGTATTATTGTGTTCAATGACGTTTTCGATAATATAGCAGTCCTAGCATGGCAAGAGACAAATTCAATATCACTCGAGGGATTAAGAACTGACAACCTACTGCTGAGTACAGCCATCATTTCAGTACTGTAGCCGCTGGACTGCTTTGTTCACAGGTGATGCAACTTCTGAAGCTATTCTAGAACATTCAATGTACAGTACGGTTATGGCTTGTGATATTTCTAATTGTCATTACGGTACTTAGTATATCTGCCAACAGGGCACCGTTGCCGTTGAATTAGATTTATCACTGAAATTGGTGTTCTACAGCAATCCTAGAACGAGCAATGCTGACCATTTAAATCCCGAGATACTAACAATTGACTGCAGACTACTGAGTACAGCCATCATCTCAGTATTGTAACGGTTGTACATCATTTTTCACTGATAATGTCAGCTGCAAAACAATTGTGGAATAATCAATGTATATAATGGTTATGTCGCGAGGTATTTCCAATTGACAGTACGGTAACTAGTACATCCACCAACATAGCACTGTAGCCGTTGTATTATGCTGCTCAATTTCTATAGCAATTCTA
>NW_017094923.1:0-1314 GCF_001483705.2 Eufriesea mexicana
CGCAAGTGCTCAAAAATATAAATTAAAAAGGATCCAAAATTAATAACATACTACTGGATAGAAATCTTGCACTCAAATTATTTCTCCGACACCTGCAAAGCATCTTCGCGCCAGAAATAATTAAACAAATACCAACATTCGTTACTGCTAATTTATCATCGTCATCGTTAATATTCTCACAGATAGAATAGTCGGCGTGAAATGATCATCGAAAATTGATTAACATTTTCAAATGGAAACTTAAGGAACAGCGTAAAGGAGAATCGAAGGATCATTCAGCGCGATTCGAGGCCATCGAATAAAGAACGGCATGTTGCACGTCGGCGAGAACTGCATGAAGAAATCGATTGGCCGCGCTTCTCGTGATCGGCCGATCCGCTCAAGTGCGTTCGAGTGTTTCGACACGCGTATCCCGTGCGTTTCTCGTACCACCGTACTGCTTGTCGAATCATGAGAAACTTAAAGGGAAAGAAGAAGAAGAAAAAGGAGAAAAGGAATAAAAGAAGATCCTGCTAGCCCCGATAAATCGTCTCACATATTCATTCAACCCCTCTCCTCCACCTGAGGAACCAGGCTGAAATCACGTTCACGAGCGTTCGATGAAACGCGGAGATCGAAAAGAAAAGATCGAAAGCCCGACCGTAAGGTGGTAACGTGTATCAGTGTAATGGTATCGGTACCCGCTCGTTGATGGACGAGCCGTCGAGGAACGCTTTTATTATTCAACAAGAGAGTAAAGCGATAATGCAGGGTACTAAGCAGCTGCCCAAGAGAAGCGTGTTTTCAAGAAACGTAATATCCGCGAATTTTCCTCATGGTAAACTGAAAAGAAGAAACACGCCAAGCTCTTGAACCTCGTTAGACCAAAATGCGAAAAGATTCCGGAATTTATTTATTATTTAACGCGTTCTTATGATTTTCATAATTACGAAAATATAATTCCATAGTAATTTTATATCCTAACCCTTTGCACTCGAGAGACGACTTTCAGTCGCCATTAAATTAATATATTAAATTTAAAATAATATAACAGTGTGCGAGGTATCAAATTAAATAATTCTACGCGTTAATTATTATACGATTTCTTATTTGCTGTTCAAAAGAAATCATCAGCCTTATAGTAGAAAATTTTTCAACTCGTACACCTTTTTAGCCAAAAAATTGTCGAGCGCAAAAGGTTAATAGGTGATGTTTTGTAAAATAATTCTGTATTCGCAATAAATTTTTTATTTTTGTTACTTGATGCTGACTGATTTTATAACTAAGCAGTTTATATAGAAATAATATCATAAAGATTTTAGAGTTCAGATATGT
>NW_017094924.1:0-1315 GCF_001483705.2 Eufriesea mexicana
TTCATTTTCTCCCCCGTTTCTCTTAATCCGCGATGCACCGGGAATTCGAAATAGTCCCGGCGATATTTATTCGAACGATCATCCGTATCGGATAGTCGCGTTCGTGGTCGATATCCGACAGGTTTCGAGATCGGTAAGGTAACCACCACGCGAACGTGCACCGACGAATGCTCCTGTTTGCTCGGGTAGAAAAAACTGTGCATGAAGGTAGACGTGGAGCTTAGAGGGGAAGAACCGGAGGGGAGAGACAAAAGTAAAGTGGGAAGATCGGTGGTATCGGCGGCGATCGCCTTGCTAGCCTGGAAATCCAGTTACTCCAGCAGGGGCCTCGAGACAATGCGCAGAGAGCAACCCGTGCAATGCCGCCTCGGGAGAGCTGGTTGGGTGAGCGCGACGAAAATAACTCCGGCAGGAGAATATTACGGCACTTTGCAATGAGGAGAGACCAATGAAAAGAGAAGAGCGAGCACGCAGCGGGTAGGAGCGAGCGAGAAAGACAAAGAAGCGAGCGAGCCGGACGAAGAGGGACAGGGTGGGAGGGAGAGAGAGATACGGTCGGAGAAAAAGAAGAGAAAGAAGGAGGGGGATGATAGAAGGGGAGGGGGCGAGTGGAGACAGAGAACGGAGAATCGCGTGCGTGTGTGTGTCGCGCGTGCATGTGTGTGCGTGTGTGGTGCATACGCGATAAGGAAAGACGAGGAAGAGCGACGAGAGCGAGAGAGGAGAGAAGATAGATCGTCGCACGAATCGACTCATGGCGAACCATTCGAAACGAGCGACCGGCGGTCGTCTTCTTTTGGTCCGTGACGCGATTGGCCGATCGGCCAATGACTGGTTCTCTCTCGGCACTGGGCAATGTGCACTGCGTGCTGCAGCAGCAGCAGCGAGCACCGGGCCCCTCCTCGCCGCTCAAGTGCGCTCGCGACTCGTGTACAGTGCACTTCATTGACGGCCGCAAAACTGGTCCACTGGAAGCCGCATAAAACTCCGTTAGAACCAGTTCCATGCGAAACGGGCTTAACCCCCTGTCCGAGCTTCCCTCGCCGTCAAG
Organism: Eufriesea mexicana; assembly: GCF_001483705.2. NCBI lineage: Eukaryota > Metazoa > Arthropoda > Insecta > Hymenoptera > Apidae > Eufriesea > Eufriesea mexicana. The sequence continues at coordinate 1,052 of NW_017094924.1, forward strand.
GCTTTTCCTATCGAACCTGGAAGAATTCGCGAAAGATTCGACTCGGATCGTGCGTCCAAGCTGAACCTAACCTCTCTCGGGCACTCGCGTCGAGTGCGAAAATTGGGACAGCGATGGACGATGCATCGCAACTCGAGAACGCGTAGATCGAACGTTTTCTAATCGACGGTTTTCAAATTGCCCGCGGGACTTCGGGAAGGACCAGACGAGGACGCGAATCGATTTTAGAAGCAACGCCCGGCATCTGGTGTCGGAGTGTCGCGA
>NW_017094925.1:0-1318 GCF_001483705.2 Eufriesea mexicana
TATATATATTTTATTCATAAGTGGAAGCGTTTCGGAGATTTGAAGATCAACTTTGTTTTTTAAAATCGAATACTATATTTTTTATACCAAACTATGGAAAAATGTCGAATTTTGAGTAAAAAATTATTGACTTTTATTAAACCTAAACCTAATAACTAACATGTAATTTCATTTTATTTTTTGAAAATTTCCTTCCTTCTTAAGAAAATTCTAATAAACAAATTGGATATTGTAATATTAATAATAAAAATTGTAATATAAACGTTAATCATGTAGATATCTCGCTGTCCTTCGGAAATCTGTGATGAAGTTGAAGAAAAGAAATAAAGAAAATTTCAGGAAATAAAGTGAAATTACTCGTGTTATTATTAGTTATTAGATTTAGAACTAATAAAGATCCATATACTTTTACTCAAAATTCGACATTCTTCCATATTTTGGTACGAAAAATATAGGCTTCTATTTAAAAAAACGAAGTTGACCTCCAAATCTCCAAAATACCTTCACCTATAAAGAAAATAAATACACTATATAATGTACCCCTTTAAACCATGTAACTTTTGTATATAAAACTTTTTTATCCAATATATACTTTGGAATTACAAGAATTCATGCATGCTCATGAATATAATACAATATTATACAGTAATATTATATAAAAATATGTGATAATAAATTTGACCACATTGTACTTGACTGAACAGATTTCATCTGAGCACGTTCTGAATATCCTTCTTGAAGGAATCAAAAGGTTACAAAGCTAGTGGTCATATATAACAATGAAATCTTTTCAAGGATTTCGTATGTAAATCACGATTTCATTTTCATTATTAATGTTCCATTATGGAAATCTTTGCATTAAAGTTTCAAAATTTATTGACCATACTTTCGAGTAAGTTGTACGATTTAGAACAAAGATAACGAGACTTTCATTTCAATCTGAACAATGTAAAACGTAATGAGGTGTAATTTTATGACTTGCTCGCAGAATTTTGCATGTGCGCCGTTATACTGTGAAAATCCTCTAATAAGGGAACAGTTTTAACAGCCTTCGTGCTTATTAAGAAATGCTTATTACACTGTGGAGTGATTTATCGCTGAAGAAAGAGGTGTAAACGAAGGATTTTTGGAAAAAGAAAATTATTTTTATAAAACATTGTTCAATATTTACACCGAATAAAATATTTATTAAAATATTTAAAATAAAATAAAATATTATCATTGATGCTAATATTGTGCAAAAATTAGTATTCTGCAAAAGCTAAGAAAACAGATAAGCTAAGATGTAATAAGAGATAAAAGAGATCAAATAATAAAA
>NW_017094926.1:0-1320 GCF_001483705.2 Eufriesea mexicana
GTTACACGCGACTCCTTTGCTTCGGCCATCGCGTGGATTCCACTGAAGATTCTTCGTTTCAAGAACTTCGCAGAGTTTTTAGATGTTGCTGAATATACAGGTGTGTGTTTCGACGAGTTCTTGTTTCTTTGAAGTTATACCACATTCAAAGCTATCGATCGACACGGGAATAACCAAAACAATTCCAACCCTCGAGTCTGAGTATTTTGTACCAAGTTCGTAACGACCTATCTCTCGCTGCAAACGGTGGATCGGACAGATTCCCTTGTATCAAGTACTCTTTCCGAACTTTGTTGTTCTTACCTTATATTCAGTTAAGGTATAGGCGTACACGAAGGTTTCTGTACAGCAGAGACCAAGCACGAGTTCAGCTCGAAGCGATGTAGACCAAAGACTTAAAATATTCCGATAAAAATAACGCCAAACCTCATGTCCAACTACCCTGCCGTCCAAATATAAGTTACCATCAAATTCGTCAACGTCAGAAACGAAAACTTTCGCTATTTTTAGGTTAGGTTTGCCTACAGCAGTTCATAACACGACTCCGTATGTCCAGATGGACCTGATCATTGTCTTATACATTAGTGTACGATTGCTTGAGTTCAGTGATCCAGTTTAACGATTTGCGTTATTTATTTCCCACCTTTATTAAGTGCCGTTTTCACGTTAATCTTTCATCTAGACGTGTCTACTTCGTTGGTACGTGTGATCACTTCTGAGTAAATTGTGACAGGTCTTCGCTAAAAATAGCGAAAGGCGTACAAACAAGAAAATCCTATCATCCTTGATTGGAGCAAATGAAATCCTGTTCATATTAAAGACACGGAGAGAACATTACACCTAAACTCTCTAGAACAGGAAATACAAAATTACGTCTGACGGTATCAGAAAGACTGCCTGTAATCAAAGGATCATCGTAAGACCCCTTTCTACAAGGCCTCCGTTTTACAATCTCGAACGTTGGTAAAGGATACGTGAAATGAGAAACGTTCGCATAACAATAATCAGTCTTGAATTAAAAAGGAAACAACAAGCACCTACTACGAAGCCTACTGCGCGTGAAAACCCTTAAAAGAATTAATACGAAATAAGTTATACTTGGAAAAAGATTAAAACAACCAAGTTCAATCATTTCGACTCGTTCCCTGCAAATTGTTCATAGACCTCCATCGAACCAGACGAGGGATTCGAGGGATCCCGTGATGGTAGGCAGAACCGAGCGGTATCCGTCTCTGACCGACAAATCGTCTCGGCCATGGAATTCCATGGCCTTTTGATGCAGTGACAGGCATCCTAAGCTAGAATTCCAAGCGAAATTTT
>NW_017094927.1:0-1320 GCF_001483705.2 Eufriesea mexicana
GTTATGCTGCGCCTGGTTATGTCAGATTAGGTAAGGTTATGTAAGGATGTCTACGGCTTTTGTGCGATTCATAGCAATTCGGTGGGTTTCTGCGATCTCCAGTGCACTGGTTCATTCTGTGTGTCACTGTGGAGGCCTGCACTAGTGGCTTCGTCATGTTAGGTTGAGTGATGTTACGTTTGGTTATGTTACGCTTGATTAGGTTGGGATAGGCTACCTTGTATTTTGAGCTATTCACTGCTTTCCGGTCGATTTCTGCGCTCTAATACGCTATAATGCGCTGTGACTCGCCCTGGGGAGGACATTAATATTGGTCTCGTTACGTATATGTTACGTTGTGTTACACTACGTTTGGATAGGTTTTGTTCGGCAAAGTTAGGTCAGGATATGTCTGACTCTTGGGATGTACACTGCAATGCGGTGAATTTCTGCGCTCTGGTGTGCTCTAGTATTTTCTACTTTGCTCTGCGAATGCTACCTATATTGGCCTCGGCGCGTTCGGTTGATTTGGTACGTTTGCTTATGTTACGTTTCATCTCGGTTAGAATAGTGTAGCTCAGTCCTTTGCGCCATACGCTGCTTTTGGAAGGATTTCTGCGCTCTACTGTGATCTTATATGTTCTGCTTGGCCCTGGGTCGGCCAGTAATAGTACTCCCAGCACGTCAGTTTGAGTCTTGTTACGTTTCGCTTTATTAGGTTAGGAAGGCTTGGTTAGGATTCATTCGACTTTCGTGCTATACACTGTTATTCGTCTTATTTCAGTGATCTACTGTGCTATACCAAATTCTGTTTCGCTTTGAGGGGTGGGGCTAGGAGCTGTGGCCGCGGCACGCTCTGTTCAGTTGCGCTACGTTTAGTTAGGTTAGGTTATGTCAGGTTGTGTTACTATATCTTTGACTTTTGTGCTATTTAATGCAATGCGATGTATTTCTGCTCACTGCTGAGTTCTACTGCACACTGCTTGTATCTGTGGAGGCCAGCAATAGCGTTCTGGACGTGTTAGGTTGGGTTAGGCTCCGTTTGGGTGTGATACGTTTGGCCAGGTTAGGATATGCAACTTTGACTATTGTGCTGCACACAGCAATCCGGTGGAGGTCTGCGCTCCAATGTGCAGTAATAAGCAATGCTTGTCTCTACGAAGTCCATCTGCAGCGGACGCGTCACGTTAAGTTGTGTTACGCTACGTTTGGTTAGTTTTGGTTATGCCAGGATATGCTAAGACGTCTTCGAGTTTTGTGCTATTCACTGCATTGCGGAGGACATCTGCGCACTACTGTGCTCTAGTGCATTCTGATTTTCTTTGAGGATGCCACAAATAG
>NW_017094928.1:0-1322 GCF_001483705.2 Eufriesea mexicana
GGGGGGGGGGGGGGGGGGGCAGATACGACCGCGATCCGACACTGTGGCTGCCGGCCAGTGGTCATTATTTACGATTATCGCGGTAATTAGGAGGCTCGCGGTGGAATCGATTCCGGTGGACGGTGACGCGAATTGACGAGCTCGAGTGACGTCGAACACCGAATTGACGAGCTTGCTCGCGAAACGGCTCCTGCCCGAATCGATATCGAATCGCGGTGACACGAGGATCGACGTTATTTCTGAGTCTCCCATCCTCCCTCCTTCGCGTCCTTTATGTTTAAATATAATGGAAGGGGTGCACGGGTGTCGTATTTCGAGGGTCGAATTCGAAGAAATGCCGGTATTTTTTTCATTTCCCTGTTTGTTTTAGAACGCAATTCTCGAAATTTTGCCTTGTTAACTGATCAGCACGCTTCCGATTACTGGGTATTACCGGTGGTTTTATCGGGGGCAGAAATTGCGTGCGATGAAATTATTCGGACGAATCTGATCGCGTTAAATTATTTATAATTTAGACTAAAGTGTTGGAGCGATTCGAATATTCGATATTTTGTGATATATATTTGAGAAGATACAGTGGAGAAAAGATAAAAGGTCGTTATGGTGTGGTAAAAATTAGTGGAAATAAAAATATTTGCGAATTTGATATCGTGAAGTAATTAATAGCCTAGAATAAATTATTGGAGGGTCCCGAATATTTAATTTTTCGTAATAGCAGAAATTAAAAATGTAAATGTAAATAGTCACAAAATTATTGCAATGAAAATATTCCCATGGAAGAAATAATTTTCGAGTTCGGCTTCGTGAAATAATTGACAATCTGTAATAAATTATCAGAGTGTCACGAATATTTAATTTTTCATAATACGTGCTAGAAATTTACACGAGGAAAGCTAAAGTGAAAAACAGGAAGAAAAAAAGAAATTTCCCAATCGTTGGAATGTAACGCGTCGTTTAACTCGAAGACGTAGCAGCTTTGCACTGTACATGGAGTTGGGTCGTAGTACCTTCTCGACAATGGTGTATTAACAACGTTCCAGGAATTAATTCTACGATAACGATAATTCGCGTAGGTACACGGCGGAGCGGTATTTCGTTTCGAGTTAGGCGCCCCGAATATCGAAACTGCCGCGGCTAAGTGGAAGTAGAAACAGTCGATATAGGTCAGACCATAATCCGCGCAACGCCGCCGTCGCGATTTCGATCGCCGCCGGGATAAGTCATTCTCGATGATTTTATCACGTTCGATACGACACAGAATTGGAAAACGATCGCGTGATTTAAAAATATCGATTAATAACTGCTCTCTATATTCTTTCTTA
>NW_017094929.1:0-1324 GCF_001483705.2 Eufriesea mexicana
ACACGGTTACTTCTCTGCACGCTAACCGCTGTGATTTCATCCTAGAAATTTCAACGGTAATTTCTGGCGCTACATCCCTGGGTGTTCAAATCTGATGGTTAACCTACATAAGCCAGTTATAGATCCAACTTTAAAATTGTAACATTTACGAACCGTAATTTCTTGGGCTGTAAGGGCTAAGTCAAATCGACTGCATCGATTCTCAAGATGCAATGACGAGTTGTCCTAAGTGAAAATAATTGATTGACGCAATCTTGCATGACTAAAATTGGCGGATTTATATATTCTGTTGCGTCTTGCAGAGTTTGTGTTGTACGTTATGACGTTATTTTAAGATTATTATTACGTTATTATTTAGGATTACTATTATTAGGATATTCTATTCTATTTAGGATTCTATCGAGTTGCTGTTCAGTATGGATATTTAATAACATGTATTTAGGATTGTTCTTGGAGGGATAGGCTAGAATAATATTGTAGTGCTTAGTAGAACACAATAAGCGTTATTAACAAAATAACGGATTAATATAATGGAATAGTAAGTATGCACGCTTGTCCTAACTGACCATGACCTCACTCGACCTTTTATTCTTATATTTTGACAACTTTTTTACAACTGATTTCTAAGAATGATCCCTTTTTTTCAATTCAATTCAAGACCATTAAACGACGAACAGAATTGTAGACCAAAGAAAAAGATCAAATTGTAATAAATATTTACATAAATGATTGTATCTATAGCCTTTTGCGTTTAACGATAATTTATATTTTTATGTTCTTTTATGGCAAACAAAATTTTTGTGAATTTATTTAAATTCTATTCTTTATGTGTATCTTTATATGTAAAAAATTCATACAAAATGAAAAAGAATTGAAAGAAAAAGAAAAAAAGTTCATTCTTTCTGGGGTTGAAACCGGGGCCCTACCGCCTAGGAATACTACGTTGCCACTACACCAAACCATTATTTGATAACCTCTCTAAATAGAATTTAATTAAACCTACGATAAATTTTTAGTTGGAAATATCTTAAAAATTATTGAGTAGTGGCACTTATGATCTTACACCTTCGCCATCACAGGAACTAAAGCTATCATCCTACAAAATTTGAACGAAATCACTGACTCGAAGGTCTTGCAATCTTTTTGTAAGACTCTCGAAACTGAACTGCTAGTATCATCGTACTCTTATTTTAACCCTTTGCGGACGATCGCCACGTATATGCGTTTTGTGGAAGCCATCAATTTGGCCGAGGAAGGCATATATACGTTCGACGAAAACAACCGATAGGGCCGAGGGATGCATAAATATGTCCCACGTAAACGC
>NW_017094930.1:0-1322 GCF_001483705.2 Eufriesea mexicana
TAAAAATATCGTCGACTCTGTGATAGAAAGTCTTCGAATTACTATTTTTCTGTAACGAAAAAGCTGTCGAGTGCAAAGGGTTAAGATGACTATTTAGTCATCTACTGATTTTTCAATAGACATAAATTTCCTTGTAAATTAAAAATTCTATGTCACGCAAAGTGAAATTAATTTGACCTAATAAAAAAGTATAAATAATAAATAATGAATAATAAATAATTTATAACTACTTATAGATTACATATCCCTCTTTTCCTGAATTATACTAATTGTAAAGGAGTCTTGAAGATTTCAAAGTGCGTGTTACCATGTCATGTACCCATTATACGTTCCATTTGTTTAGCTCCTTTTTCTAAAACCATAAGTGCTTCAAAGTGAAAATGCTTTCAACGTTGCTCATTGTTCAGATTTTTAAGGCACTCTTATGGTTTTCTTCTCCTCTGCTATCTCTCGCTCCATTTCAACGATCAACATCGCATGTTTCCTCTTTGGTACATTATGCACTAAGTGTTCAGGTATATGATGCCTACTTTAAACTAGTATAAAGAAGAAAATGTATTTTTTCGATAACAAAATATTCAATGAGCAGGACGATAAGTAATAAGCTTTTGAATAATGGAGTATCGCATCCGTGGCCATAAAGAAAGTGAAAAAGAACAAATGAAGAATTATGCATTAAAAACAATAATTGACATGGTACTATTTAGGAGCATAAAAATTTATTAATAAGCTCGATTATCTGTCGTTAACTTATCATTATACACATCGTGTTCGCAAAATCAATGTGAAGATTATAACACTAGAACTACCAAACCAGTCTTGGTCTCTGATATTTTGTCCAGCCCAGTCCAGTTCGATATCTGGTTCCATGTATCTTATTTTTGAACTTATGAAAAACATGTTGCTGCTTTACCTATTATTAGTACCCATAATTATCACAGATTTTTAATCTTTCAAATTTCTTAAAATTCCAGAAATACATCGAAACTATCTTGTCACCTAATACGTAATTTAAATACCACGAGGATTAACATGTTCACTGGTTTAAATTAAAATTTAATTACGTGATTAAAAGAGAAACGAAAATTAAACTACCTAGCTACAAAAAAATCTAAAATCAAATCGAGTAAAATAAATTAATTATTAATAAACACTCTTGAATAATTCAATGCTAACTCGTCATACCAAAATTCCTTTTTCTATGAGAAAAAATTATAATTCACTAAAAACCTTCAGTTCGATTTACTTTGACTACTAACACAATTTACCAACTAACAAGGAGAATGCAAGTCCTTCGGGTCACCGATTTAATTGAAACTTTG
>NW_017094931.1:0-1325 GCF_001483705.2 Eufriesea mexicana
TGTTACATGTGTAACTTCAAATGGCATCGTACTTTAATTAAAGCGAATATTTAGTCGCTCATTGCAAATTGATCTTCAAGTAGACACAGATAAAAAAGAGAGAAAAATTTGAAGTGAGTTTATTAAAAAAATTGCTTGACAGCACTTTCAACAGGTGGCTACACAAGGTATTAATTATTTTCAAATGAAATCACTTTATACTCGTATTTCCTAATTAATTACCGAATATTTTTAAGTTTTTTAACACATAGACACTGACATAAAATTATGGCTCTTCATAATTGATTATCTTCTACACGAATTTATCATATAATGTCTTCTGCTATAAAACCACAAATATTTCTTCAAAAACGTAACAGAGAATTATAAGCAAACACAAAAATGAGTACAATGTATAAGCCATCATTAACAATGCAAAGTAATTAACTCTTTTCTTGAATTTTTCAAAATCTTCGAATCAGGATACTTAATTATTATTATTATTATTAATAATGTACAATAACAGGTAACATTTTACATTTAAAATAAATTTCTTACCTTTTCTGGAATTAATAGATTTGGTAAATGTGGAATGATATGTTAATATTTATATATACTATATATAGTAAATATGTCTGTCATATACACTATGTATATTATATATACTTTAATAACAATAGACACATTACATAATATTACACTATGTATAGTACATATACTATATAATAATGTATATTTGAATCATCCATTGTGAAGTATCCTGTATAAACCAGTTTCAAAATTATGTTTAACAAATTTCCACATGAGTGAACACTTATAGTCACAGTAAGTACCTATATGAAATAGTATTGTATATTCCATACACATGGATTCTGATATTTTGAACAAACATGGTATATAGAAAATATTAATGCCTTTTGTATACACTGTATAGACTATGTGTAATATAATAGCAGTACTCGCATACATAGTACACTACATAGTACAGTATATGTATTTAAACATAGTACACTTCATAGCGTAGTATATGTACTGAAGCATAGTACACCACATAGTACAGTATATGCACTCAAACATAGTATACTGCATAATACAGTATATGTAGTTAAACATAGTATACTACATAGTAACAATTTCTACAGTAGCTGCCATGTCTACATAGTTCACTGCACAGTACAGTATCTGCACTCAAACACAGTACACTACATAGCACAGTATATGTACTCAAACATAGTGTACTACATAATAAAGTATATGTAGTTAAACGTAGTACACTACATAGTAATAGTTTTTACAATAACTTTCATGCCTTCATAGTACAGCATATGTACTCAAACATAGCACAC
>NW_017094932.1:0-1325 GCF_001483705.2 Eufriesea mexicana
ATTAGGTGTCTCATATTTTACTTGATTAGCTTCGGTGTTGGCAACGCGTTAGAAATTTCTTAATTTTCGTATTTCTCTGCCTGGTGACCGTGGAATCTGATGTTTTCAGAATATTAAATATATTCTCATGTCTGAATATCAAAGACTGGTACTTAAGTGGAAAATTATTATTTAAAATGATTAAATGAAAATTGTCTCACCAAACACACAACCACACAAACATTTATACTTCATTGATCATAGTACCAACAATTGTATTAATAGTACCAAAAATTAAATTTGAATTATGATCGTGTCTAAAATTTGGAGTTTCTGTGGACCATTTAAACTGTTCCAAATTTACATCTGAACATCGCGATTTATTAGAGAAATTATTATATTTATAGTAAATTCTCATGGACGATCACTTGGTCGTGTCAGAGTTTGAGAATTCGAAGCGGCAGTTTCCATTTAATAATCCTCGGGGATTCCAAGAATTTTCATAAATTCGATTCCCCGGATTCTCGTGAGTAACTCGAAGTAACTAGCAGACGTAGAATTAGCATAACGGGCCCGGAATGTTTCTTCAAAACATCGCACCTCAAAGGAAGCGCATTCTCGGTTTATGGGGATGAAAGTCGAAACCCTTGAAGATTATCCGTATAGATCGTATATACACTGATTGCAGGCACGTCTATCAATTATGCGGCTCTCGCGTATGTACCCACATGCAACGGGGCACAGATCATATATCGAATGGTGCACAGTGGCAGCATTCAATCGCATGCCACAATCGCGCCGATACGCCTGTGTAATCCATGCATTCTGCCAGAGGCACAAAGGAGCTCCCCTCTTTTCATCCTCAGAGAACGATATTTCCGCAAACAGCTGACTTATAGACGTAGCTAAGACTTCAACTGAGACGGAATAATTCTTTGGAGGGGAAGCTAATTGCGACGGGTTCGCAACTCTGCTTGAAAATTCGCCGAGGAATATCGGTAGATCGTGAACTAAATCGTGGAGGTTAACTCGGTGGTCTGCAATGATAGTACGGTGCTATAATATTATGAAAGAGAGAAAGAGAGCAAATAGGAGATAGGCAAGAGCGAGAAAGAAACGATGAAAATAGAGAGAGACGGAGAGAGGTAGAAATAAATAGGAAAGAAAGAAAGAGAGAAAGAGAACAAATAGGCGATAGGCAAGAGCGAGAGGGAAGGGATGAGAACAGAGAGAGAGACGAAGAGAGGTAGAAATAAATAGGAAAAAATAAAAGAGAGAAAGAGGACAAATAGGCGATAGGCAAGAGCGAGAGGGAAGGGATGAGAACAGAGAGAGAGAGAGAGAGA
>NW_017094933.1:0-1326 GCF_001483705.2 Eufriesea mexicana
TGTGATTTAATTATAATTTATGTTGTGTTGTTATACTGTTCAATAAATATTGTTACCGGTTCATCCATTTACTCACATGTATATTATAATTTGTAATAAACATATAATTGTTAAACAGCAAAGTTACACACAGAACCTTGGAATCAGTCCCAAGTACCCTAATCCACAAATCACAGACCCACAAATCAACCTTCACACCACAAGCAACCCACGCATCCACCCTTAACCCAACCCAACCTGATCCAAAAGCCATTTATTCCAATTTATTCCGACCACCTGACAATCTTCGAACCGTATCCCTGTCCAAAAGACAAACACTCTGCCTCCGATTCAATCCGCAATTCCTCGCCGCGGAATTTCTTCGCGAACTCCGCGGGTGTAGAACAAGTCGAAAGGGGGTTGGCGCGCGGCGAAGAGGGCTGCGCAGCGACGACCCTTGCAATCTCGTTCCAAGCAACTCCCGGCAGCCGGCAATCGCATTTAATTTCACGAAAAGCGGATATTCAAATATCGAGGAAGCACTCGACGGCGTGACGCGCAAATAGAGAACGCGTTTTACCCCGAACGCCACTTTTTCCGCCGCGAAACTTCCTTTCTTACGGGGTTAAAGCCATTCGGTCTCATGAATTTCAAAAGCCACCCGTGGAAACGCGACCGTCTTGGAAAATAAACCGACGACCGTTGAAAACCTGGCCTCATGAAATTTTGTTCTGCTTTTTCTTGCGGATGTAGGTGGACGAGGTGAGGGTGGGCAGGGGTGGGCAGGGGTACAGAGGAGGATTCGAGGGTAATTGGTGCATGGAGTATGTCAGATGGGTTTCGAGGCTTGATTGCAAATGGAGAACCGAGATGGTGCGAAGAGATTGTTCGAAGTGCTCGTGTTTCTTAGTGTAGAGGTAATAATTGTTGATAATCAGGAGCATGTGTTCGATGGAATCTATATTTACAGTGGAATTAGGTTACAATTTAGTGGAACGTACATTTGAGGAATATTAGGTATAGAACATTTTGCAAATTTTTAAGAAAGACAATTGGATATTTTCATGTTTACTAACAAATTTTTGTTTAGTTATCTTTTTTATATTATTTAATTTTTATTTATTTTATTCGGATAATTTTATTTCACTATTTTTGTTTACATAATTGTATTTCTTTATGTCATTTATATTATTTTATTGTGATATTTTACTTTTCTATTTTCATCATAATTTTTGACTTTCATGAATATTTTCAAGTTTACTGAAAAATTCATATTTGGTTATTTTATTTATATTATTTAATTTTAATTTATTTTATACGAATAATTTTATTTCACTATTTTTGTTT
>NW_017094934.1:0-1326 GCF_001483705.2 Eufriesea mexicana
TTACGCAGTGGATCATTGCCGCACATGGCAGATCGCTTTTTCTAGCCTCCCTTCCTATTTCCCTCGTCTTCTCGGTCCTTGAATCTCTACTGAATCTCTGCTGTTCCTCGTTATGTACTCGGTAACCATGAATCGGAGTATGGGACCAGTGGATAATGGGACCTCCGCCATTCTGTGACCACCGTAGCGCTGAGATGTCTTCCACGTTGAAACCATTTAACTTCCTTATTTTACTTTGTGTTATTTCTCCCTATATTTTCACCACCTCATAAAAGAATTCTTGAAGCGTCCGCCATATTGAAGCAATCCTTCATATCTATGTTCTCCAATCTTTCTTGGATCATGATTTATGTTCTTTGACATGATAGTTAACTAAGATCTGGAAGAGTATATTACTATTAAAGGAGTACTTTATTATTGAGTAAATTTTTGGTTATGTATAGTGTAAAGAGCAATATGGTTTCTCCTGCATATCTTTCACGAATAAAAATTTCTAAATCGAGGTAAGCTTCTATATGAGTATTTTCCAATCTTCTCTAATCACGGAAATGTGATAGACAATCTATGGAAATGGAGATGGTCCGATGGAACGAAGCTGCAGAGTGCTGACAAGTTACGGAATGTTTGAGAGAAAATTTAAGCACGGTATTGGAACGTTTTCCTGGTCCTTCGTCCGACGACAGCGTTAAACCCTGTCCCAGCTACTTCGACGGCCAAGAAAATGGAAAAAGTTACAAGCAACTTCTCCCGTTTCTATTAATTCCGTTTACCATTAACGAGGGAGCTACAGATTTAAAATTCCTCCTTACCATTCCGCGAAATTAAACGAGAGATGGTCTCGGGTATCCGGAACCAATCTACGAGCGTAATCCCCAGAATGGGCCGTAATGGCAGCGTTTCGAGCGTTTCAGCGTGAATTTTTCGAATTCCATCGGCGCAACGTCGCCCCGGGGATTCGTTATCGCCCATGAGGATGACCAGAAGCGTGCACAGCGGTTTTTTCCGACACGAATCCGAGAGAGAATCGTGTGTCGTCGGTCTCGGCCGCGAACCAGGGCAATTCGATCTCGAAAGAAAAAGATCCGCAGCTTAGAAAGCCTCTGCGGCCGGAGGAACGTGGTTCTCGTTACTCGATACACCGGTCTCGTATCGTTGCTTGTTGCACAATAGTTAGCTGGGATCGTTTATATGCCAAAAAGTAACGTGGAAATCGTACACGAGCCGATTTAACGATCACCGAGTATACGACCACGTTTCACGCTGAAGACACCAGAATTGTGGCCTGATTTTGTACTCTTTTTACACTTTGAGGGACATTGGTACGTA
>NW_017094935.1:0-1327 GCF_001483705.2 Eufriesea mexicana
ACTGTTTGAGTTAATTTTATATTTTATTTACGTTTCCAAATATTTTGGAGTTGCACGTTTATCTGTGATATAGTAATTATATGCTCGTGTTAAAATCAGTTTCCAAATATGTATTTATGGTTGTTAGGAAAAATATCACGTATTTTCATTTTCAAGATATACATATGAATAAATTCTGTTTCCATTCATTTCCTTTTCTAATAGATACATAAATCATATATCGAATAACGAATTTTTGGAAAATTTCGTTGGAAGTAAAAATTTTTAGTCGTGGAATACTATAATAGGGTTCTGTACTCCTTCTCCTTCATTTTTCCTCGGACTATTTCCGTGGGGTTGTAGTTTTCTGTTATTTATACATTTTGATAGTCCTCGAACACGGAAAGCCTTATTCACCGTCAATTCCAAAGTCGTCCAAAATGCGTGCTACTTGAATGGTTTACCACGTACCACCTAAACTCCACCTTTGAGGTATAAATTTCCCCGATGTGGTACCAGTTATCCATTTAAATTTTAATTCCACGTCACTCCGGAATTGCAGCATGCCCGCAATAGGGACCCCTATGGCAAATCATAGCCCCGCGCGTCGCAACGCAACACAGCCTCGTGACCCAACAATCGTGTGCGGCCATATGATTCGAAAGCCTTTATTTTAGAAAATTACGAACGGCGACGTATCGCCTTGAAACGGCCCATTTGCTTGGAGACTCGTAAATTAACGTCTCGCCCACGCTCGTGTGCCCATTGTACATGGGTCCCTAAATCACTCGCGGACCTAGCCGAAAGCAGACGAGTCCTTCAGAAGCGAAAGAACCGCGGGTGAAACGCGTTTCGGAGAAAAGTCGACTCGCAAAAGGAAGACGTAACCTCGGCGAAGGGGGAGGAAAATATCGCATGACGAATCGGTGCGAGAGAGGGATGGTTTAACGAAGTCGTACCGGTCCAGTTCGCCTGTCAAGGGGTTTCAAGGCGACCCTGTTTGTTACCGTCTACCACGTTCTCCGACAAACCACCAGACACTCGTCTCTGGACCGTGACAGCGATTCTCTCGTCGTTGCGTCCCAGTTGCGTTCCCATTGCGTCCAACACCGACCCTCCGCCACGTCCCGTGGCCCAGAGACGTGATAGATGCGACCAGTCCTCGGAAAATCCCTCGCAGACAGACGCCTAGACGCGACTGGTTCCACGAGTTCCGAGATGGATTTAAATAAGAAGTGTTTCGGCCTGGTTCCACGAGCCGGCAGCCGGCTGCTTTGAATAATTACCGAAAAATGCGTTAATTGTCCCGGCAGTCCCTCGTATCTGCCACGCACGATCTACGAGAGGC
>NW_017094936.1:0-1327 GCF_001483705.2 Eufriesea mexicana
CGTGACACAAAATCCTGCCACTTCTCCGTGACGAGTATACTCGTCGATCACAGCTAACTGGTTAAAATTGGTTCATAATTATGATCGGTAAAGTCCATTCTCAGCCCGGATTTATAAGCTGCAAACCTGAGAAATTTATGTTGAATTCTTTCTATGCTAATTTTATTTTTAGTAAGATTAGGAGACCATATTGTGATCTCACGAGAGAGCAATAAGGTAGTTTAAATAAATCGGTTTTATTATTAAAAAGGAGTCATTGTTTATTAGACGCGAAGATCTAGCAATAATCCTACGGTATAAATGCAAATGCTTAAAATTATTTGCATTATCATGGAAAAATATCTGGAACCGTTGACACGCTTCGGGAGAAAATTCCTCGGCCAGGCTGTACAGGCAGAGGGTTTTTATCTGGCTGCTGGAATCGCTCTGACGAGCAGCGTGGAGTCAGCAGGATAATCCAACGGGATCAAGCAAACGTCATCTTCCTTGGGATTAGATCGCTAAGGAAGGTCCGACCGTGTCGGCAACGAGAATCGAAAGTCACCGGAGTACCGGGGAAATAAAGATAACCGGGAATCGAGGACTCCTCGAGACCAACCCTGGATTCTTCCCTCGGGAACATCTCCGGAAGCGATTATCCAGAACAGACCAGCCGGGCTTAGAGCTCTACAGGGCCCACCTTCGGCTCCAGTCAATTATCATTTCCTAGATCTCGTGTTCCTTTAACGATCGCACCTGGTCCCTAACCCGAATCATCGATATTCTCCACTATAATATGTTTTTCTCTATTTCTCTTTAGGAGCAATTTAAATCTTCAATTTATATAACAAAAAGGCAAGAAAGATGGTTGTTGCGACGGCAATACCGAAGGCTAGACATGTCTCGCCGTCTTTCTAGAGGATTAAGCAATATAATTAACCCGAAGGCACAGAATAAGTACAACCCTATGACCTACAACCAGACAATAGATTGGACCCACGTGTGACTGACCCACCGAAGCAACGAACAGACCTCTACACATAAATCGCGATATTTATCAAAATAATACCGAAGGGAAACTTTCTTGACAGTTTCCCACTCCTCGACCAAAGGTCCTTCCGAAACACCCACGTGCGATGAAAGGCTCTATCTTTTCTCTACTGACATCCACTCTTAACCAATTACAACAAACTTCATGAGACAACGGATAGATTATGACAAAAAATTACAGACGTCAGACAGGAGTCTGTCAGAAGTTGGTCAGAACTCATCAGAAATTATACAGAAGTGGAAGATAACACATTAGATGTTATTCAGAATTCAGTCAGAAGACATCAGACGTTGTACA
>NW_017094937.1:0-1328 GCF_001483705.2 Eufriesea mexicana
AAACAGGCCTGGAAATTAACGCGATTTCACAATCAACGCGAAAAGGAAACGAGCGTACTTTATCGCATCCTGTGTGCATCATGATGCACATTGCATCCCAGGATGCATCTGTTTCGGACTCTCCGTTATTTACATATTCTCCTCTTTTTCCCCCTATTCTCTCTCTCTCTATTTTTCTTGTGTTTGCGGCGCGTCTTGACAGACCGTATCTTTCATGTTCGAGGAAAAGAAACATGGTCTAGCAGAGTCCGAGGAAAAAAGGCTGGCTGCATGGCTAAATGCACCGCACTAATTGCGTTCCTGCCTACTGTTTTACTTGCACTCGAGAAAAAATGAGGAAAAAAGGAAGAAGAAAAAGAGGAAAAGAGAGAAAACAGGACACAATAAATATTTCCAGGTTGATTTACGTTCTATCCCTTTTCCTGGTATTTCTTTTCCTTTTTTTTTCTTTTTTAAATATTTTGTTCCTCTCTTTGATATTTCTATCAGATTTTTCTCTTTTTTTTTGTTTTTCTGTGACGATGTTGTATCGAGATTCGTGAAATTTGCAACGTTGGAGGAGAATTTGAGTGAAACGAATCTGGTTGCAACGTAGCCACGAATAAAAAAAGAAGAGCGCAATCGAGGGACCCGGGAATTTTCCACGAACGCGAATTCGATCTGTGTACCCGATCACTTGACCCACATGAGAGCAGAGCTTTTAATCACGAGCCCCGTTTAATCGTCCAGAAATGAAAAGCTTCGCTCGACCGTCTTTTGTTGCCTCCAATGAGGCCCGAAAATATGCACGCGTCGATCGAACTCGTCGAAACGACCAACTCCAACCAGGGAAAAAAATTTTCACTGGTTGAATTGCCCAAGCACAACACTCTAGGTCTATGTACAACTGCTATCTGTCTGTTATCTATTACAGGAAAAGATTGGTGCTTCGAAATGTTCATCGAATATCGATGAACTTGCTGTTGGAACGACGTCGATGCAGCGTGGATGAAGTCGAAGGAAAATCAGAGAAAAATAGAAGAAGATTCGAAGAAGAATGGGAGAAGATTTGAAGAAGATTCGAAGGAGATTTAAAGAAAATTGGAAGGAAATTCAAAGAAATTCAAACAAGATTTGAAGACAATTCGAAGAAGAAACGAGGAAGATTCGAAGAAGATTCAAAGAAGAAATAAAGAAAATTTGAAGAAGAATCGAAGAAGATTTGTAGGCAGAATCGAATCGAAGCAAAATCAGAGAAGAATCGAAGAAGATTCAAAGAAGAATCGAAGTAGATTCGAAGAAGAAATGAAGAAGATTTGTAGGAAAAATCGAAGCAAAATCAGAGAAGA
>NW_017094938.1:0-1329 GCF_001483705.2 Eufriesea mexicana
CTTAGAAATTAATCGTGACCAGCACGAGCGTGAGCGTGAAATGCTTAAACGTTCAAAAATGGCGAAGAATTTAACACCAAAAATTAGCACCTTTTGATCCTAGTCGGGGCCGATCCCTGAGAACCATGGCACTTAATGTGTCAAATTAGAGTGCGTCTCTGTGTGTTTTCGTTACGTTGGTGTTCTTTTCCTAAATTTAATTCTTTTCTTTTCTTTTCCTAAATTTAATTAATTAAATTAGTTTTATGAGTTCTGAATTTGTGTTATTCTGTTCTTGTTAAAGAACAGTTTTGCAAATTTTCGGTGACTCAAAGTCAGTTTTTGCCATCCTGCATTATTAACTATCGAAAGAGGGTTATAGGGTGCCTTTCAAAAAAATATCGATGACCTGAAATTCTCGTAAACAAATGATCTTATTGGATATTACATTTGTATATGTATGCGAGCTGGTGTGTTTTGTGTATGTGTGTGCTGATGCCGTGTGCGGCATAAGCCAAAGGATGTTTCAGTCGTCAGTCCTCAGTCGTCTGTTGGTCGCCGTGGGGAGATAAGGTTGTGCACGTGGTGCTAAGATTGGAAATGTAGAATATAAAATATATTAAGTATTAAATAAACTGTAGTATAAATAGTATTATATGGTGAATATTTATTAATTAGAAACATAGAGTTTATTCTTTCAGATCTTGAAAAAGTACCATTGCCAGCATCATATCTCCCCCTTCAAACAGTGCAACTTCATCCCCAAGAGTTTTTTCACAGTGTGCATAAATAAGGGAGATACTTAGTCCCATTTAAATGTCCCACCCTGTATATATCACAATAATACAGCATTTGGTTATAAGTGCATATGAAAATTCGACATTTTTCCTGTTTAATATTATATCACTAGCAAATATCACTAGCAGAAATGGCGTTTTCTTGGTTCCTCTTGTCCACCCTGTCCGTTGCAGTCTTCCACTCCTAACCGGAAGCGAGGAGAAG
This sequence comes from Eufriesea mexicana, assembly GCF_001483705.2. Taxonomy (NCBI): domain Eukaryota; kingdom Metazoa; phylum Arthropoda; class Insecta; order Hymenoptera; family Apidae; genus Eufriesea; species Eufriesea mexicana. The sequence continues at coordinate 982 of NW_017094938.1, forward strand.
AAACTTGATTATTTCCCGTGACAGATTTCGCGCTGGGACTAATTACGCGAAGCTGGCGAAGCAAGTGGCGAGGGCTAAAAGTAGCCGTGCTGCAATCCTTCATTCCGATGAAAGTAATACCAACCCTCGTGAACTCTCTCTAGCATTTTCAAACATGCAAATCTCTTTTGCTAAAACTTATTATTATTATTATAGTCATTCGGTTATGTCACCAAGAGTACGTTATCCGTGTGCTAATAGACAATTTCACGCTTATTTTTAAGCAATTTATTCGCTGACCATTCCAGGCTAATTTAAATAAAATAATAAATTTAATAATAATATTTATTAATAATTTTTTAATATATT
>NW_017094939.1:0-1329 GCF_001483705.2 Eufriesea mexicana
TATATTATTACAATAATAATAATAATAATTTTTTCCTTATTTTTGACTTACACCGTTTTCATAATTACTAATACTTGTTTGACTTTTTCATTTTTAAAGTAATTTTCTTTAGACAATTTCTTATAAAAAAAACTTTTTTATTCTAAAACTCTACACTTTCCATTTTCTATAAAAATTAAACCTATGGATACTAAAAAATTATTGATTTGGAAGATCTTTTTATTTAAATATTACTGTATAACTATGTTTTTTCAGTTAACTTTCTTATTCATGTCAACTCGATTTCTGTAAATAAATAATATTAGCAAAAGAGTAATATGCAAGAAAATTTATCCATCGTAATTCAAATTATAGTTTTCACCCAATCTACGACTTTTTTTATATATTACATTGAAGAGACACGTTTAAATTTTCGCCGACACTGTGCAGAAATTTGTACGACTTTTCGATATCTGCACCTTGCAGTATGCCAGTAATTTTAGATAATATATTAAGCTGGTAATTTATGCATAACCCGAGAGGAACGAAATATATCTTTAAAATGTTTATACGTATATTGATATTCATAAAAATGGCATTCACGTTTAACCTTTTGTCCACAATCGTCGAATATATTTTCCGCGTTTCTAATAAGTTATGCATTTATGCAAGGAGCTCATGCAAAGCGTATACAATATTGAAAATACGCAGAACGAAATCTACAGTTGCTCATGAAAATGTCCGAACGCTTTGGTCCTCAACTTTCAACAAATTAAATGCGAACGTTAAACGTTTGAAATAATATTGCGGCCAATGTGACATACGAAATATGGGAATATTCCGGGGACATTATAATAGATATTCAATATTTTTAAAACCCTGTAATGATAGAATAAATTTCGTTCCATGTTTCGTAACGTTATTTATTCGTACAAATAAAAATGCACATTTGCATACAAATTTTTTCATCCATTTACGATGTGCAGCATTACCCGTATATATGGCCACAAGGTACCCGCTTATATGGCCACAATGTACCTGCTTATATGGCCACGGTATACCCGCTTATTTGGCCGCGAATTATCTCTACCATTTTTAAGGAAGAATTCTGATCTAGAACCTTCAGAAAATTAATTTTCTTTTTTTTTTATTTCATTTCCTGAAAGTACATACATGCTTTTGAAAATGTTTCGACCAGTGGATATTGTCAAATTTGAAAAGTTGATGAAGTTATTAGCGTCTGTTCGTAGTGTGCAACGTGTATATGCATTCGTATGAAATACTTCAAATGCGTTTTTCTCGAAACCATATTTTTCCAAATGGTTGCCATGATATCTCGAGTTCTAGTTG
>NW_017094940.1:0-1330 GCF_001483705.2 Eufriesea mexicana
CTTTTTTCCTCCTTAAACGGCTGAAACGCGCAACGACGCGCGGCTATCCACCGATTGCGAGCAATCGCCCGCTCCGCTCGCCCGCGTCGTTTGCATGAATTTCCACTTCTCGGCTGCCCCGAGGATCGCGTGTCCGCTCGCGACCACCGCTCTCCCCTCTTTCCTCGCTCTATTCTTTTCCGTCCTTTCCGTATTCCGGTTCCTCGACCTATACCGACTCCTCGATCCGGCGATCCTCGCGTTTCGCCGCGATTTTTATCCCACCGTCGCTGTACGATCTTCTTCGACCCTGTACTTCCTCCCCTGCCTTCGCTCACCACCTTCTCCACCACCATCTCCTCCCTCTTCGACTTCGCCTCTTCTTTTGTCCTCCTCTTCTTCCAACGTCCGTTCGTTTTTCCATTTTGCTCCACGCCGTTGTCTCGCGCACGCGCTACCCGGCGACTGTATCGAACCAGCGAAACCGTGACCACGCAATTAGCGAAATTGCTTATTTACAGGCTTTTTAATCAAATTAATGAGAGGGTAGACGCGCACTTTTATGCCCCCGTCTAGTTATTTATGGTTTATGGCAATTGCCCGAAACGAAGCCGTGCGCCTCTCTACGAGGGACGGCCTCCGCGCCAATCTTTGCCTCCTGGACGAGCCGTTCCTTTTTTCTTTTGCCAACCGGGCAACCCAGCGTGCACCTTTCTTTTCCGTCTCCCGTTTCTCTTCGCCGGCTTCCTCCTCCCTCGACGCCCCTCGTGGACATCGGTCACGGTGGCCTCGTACCTGTCTAATTAACAGCGCGTCCGCGACGAGAAGAGGGAGAGAGCGAGTGCAGCATCCTCGTCCACTGTTCCTTTTTTACGACCAAACGCGTACGATAGGCCGACGCTCCTCGCGAACGCTTCGCCGTCGTCGACGACTCCTTCTCGACGCGCGCGCCGATGCCTCAAATTATCGATTGTTCCTTTCGATCGTTTCGATTAATTGCCGGCTCCTTCGATTGCTATCCTTCGGTTCTCGTTTCATCCCTCTTTTCTTTTTCTCTGCACCCGCCCTCCTCTTCTTATCCGCTTTCTCCCATCCTCCTCTTTACTCTCGAACATTCGCGCAAACGGTAGCGGTCGCCCGCGCCATCGAGGTAAACTAACGTCGAGAGGAGAACAACGCGAAGCTCGAGGGAGTTCCTTTCTTCCTCGGCAACCATAAACTGAAACCTTTGAACCATTCATGAATATGCAAGCCGGCGTATGTCGTTTCGAGGCAGGGCTACAAATTCGATTTATTTTTGCCCCTTAAAGCTACCTGGCCTCCGCTACGTCGCGAGCAACGTTACTCGATG
>NW_017094941.1:0-1330 GCF_001483705.2 Eufriesea mexicana
CTTGATAAATATTCGTCACAAATCTATAATTAAGGCAATAATAAAACTGCAATCATAAATATCTCGAAAACTATCGAGTAGTTGCCGTTATAATGATATACTTTCTTGAACTGCATGACTAAGTCTACAAACCTGCAAAGTTTCAACTATACCTATGACCCGAAGGACTGCACACTCCTTGTTAGACACGATGAGCAATTATTATACGTTCCATTTGTTAGACCAATTCCATTGAAATAGTCTCCCATCATCGAAAACTGATAAAAGATGAAAATTCGTATCAATTCAATGCTTGGTTCACATAGTAATTCTAATCAGCCTGACTTGGGTATTTTCTACGTTTCAAGCTGCACGAAGCGGACTGAGAAACGACGGAGAAATAAATGCGGGGAAAAAGAGAGGAGAAAGAAATAAGAGACAGAAAGTAAAGGAAAAGGAAGATGGTACGTAGAAGTAGAAGAAGTCCCGGTCCAAAGGTGGTAAGGTAGCCGAACGAGTCATTAACCAGACGTAGCTCTAATGAATTCCGTCTCACCATGGTGAATCCCTCCCGTGGAAGAAGTGTTGGCCTTCCTCGGGCTAAGGGACCGGCTAAGGGACTCCTTTCTCGTTAATAAAAGCCAAGATGGCGGCCAGCAGGGGGTCGGTGAGGCAGCGTGGCCCCCCTGCGGCTTTGACGGCTCTATCCTGGTCTTGTTAGGAGGCAACGAAGAGGCAAGAATTCCATCCGCCAACGGTGGAAAAGAGACGAACGAGCTACGAACGGCTCCCGTGGCGATGCACCGAGGTGCAGCACGTCACTATCGCGCGCCTAAACACACCTCGTGCATCATTCCACCGATGCTCCTTTGTTTTCTTCACCGGCCTTCATCCTCTCCAGCTCTCGCTGCTCCGGAGGTGATCGTCTTCTCTTTTCCAGGCTTTCGTGGCTTTCCAATTCCACGCTCTTTCACTTTTCTTCCTTTCTTCTTTTTTCTTCTGCCTTCTCTTCCATTTTTTCTTCTCTTCCTTTCTGTTCTTTCTTGGATCCTTCTCGGGTTTGAATTTCAGTTGAGTCACTGTCGAGTCTCTCTGCGACTCTTCTGGGACTGAAGTTCGGTGTGATATTGGGACCACGTGCGTTTTTCTATTTCTTCTTCTCCTAGGCTGGGGTAGATTCTGATCCCAATTTGTTGCTGTTGAAGTATATACCTGGAAATTTTAGGTATTTCTTTGCGATTAGTATCGCGATGCAAGTGCTTCTCTGATATTACAATCGCGAAATAGTCATTGTCAATTTCACTTCGATTTTCTTGACACTGGAACTATAGAATTACCAAGTCACGTGACG
>NW_017094942.1:0-1334 GCF_001483705.2 Eufriesea mexicana
ACGTCCTTTTTCAACGCCTCGTCTTTATGCACGGGTCAAAGCGACCTAACGGAGAGATAGGTCGGATTACGGCTGGATGTTGACGGGATTAATTATTATAGGTTTACGTTAGCGAGCAGAAGTTTGGGGGCCTAACAGGATTTTGGTTAAACGGATTTGGTATTAGGTTTTGGATAAATACATATCGAATTAGATTTCAATTAGGGTTCAATGCGTCTGCTATGCGGTTTGCAGAAATCCGCTGCGGATCATGCTTTGTTGCGACAGTTTGTCCCATGAAATTTCACTTTGCAGAAATACGAAATGTACTAATTAAATAGTTGACTTGGAAATGTATAGTATGTTATACATTTCTGATAACGGGTATTATTTAATATTTTAGGCACGTGGTAAACAAGTAAAATGCGATTGTTGTCGTGTGTAACAAATTGGTGACATGTCATTGACGATTTGTCGATTCCATTAGAAACTTGAGTATCACTATGAATAATACAAAAAAGATTTCAACGTGACGTAACATAACCTCTAAATGATGGTAGATAACTATAGTACGAGCTCGAAGTATCGTCATAGTGAAATTAGGATGATCCTGAGATATTTGACAGCATTCAAGGTTTGATTTTGACAGGTCTTTTACTTGTTTTTGACTTGATCTTGAGTTGATCTCGATTTGACATTGACTTGACCTCGATTTGACTTAGACTCGAGTTCCTTCTGTAATCTAAGTTTGATTTGACATTAATTTTATTTTGATTTGGCCTTGACTTGACTTTGACGTGACTTTGTTTGAACTTTGACTAGATTTGATCTTAATTTGACCTTAATTCGACTACGATGACATTGAAATATCTCTGACGTGACCTTCCAGTTACCCAATTATGTTATTTCAAGTTCCAAATTCAATAATTCTGTCCTTACTTCAGGATCAGATTACATTTTCAGTAAGTTAGGTTTTAATTAGATCGATCGAACAGAATATAGCAAGCTGTGTTAAATGAAATCTCAATTGGATTCAGAATTCAAATTTCCGTTAGGCTCATACAGGATTAGGTTAGATCTGTAATAGGATTTTGATCATATCTACATTAAATATATATTATGTGCCAATTGGTTTCGAATTACATCCACTTTAAACGTATATCTGAATTTCGTTACGTCTATATCATATGTACATCACTTAAATTCCAGTTAGTCAAACTTACAGGAAATTTATGTAAATTTATCAAAACAATTTGACAGACGAATCTCCACAACGTGTAATAAGTTAAATCAAATTAAATTAAACAATAATAATTATTTAATAATAATTAAATAATAAATTAAATTAAATTAGC
>NW_017094943.1:0-1334 GCF_001483705.2 Eufriesea mexicana
AGAAGAAAAAGACAGATAGAGAGAGAGAGAGAGAGAGATTCTTTTAGATTTTTGGAAGATTTTATTTAATTTTAGTTTTGGATTTTAGGAAATTCTTAGATTTTTTCTTTTGGATAAAGCTTTGGATATGGAGATCTTGTGATTCTTGTTTACTTATTTGATAGTTGTGCTGAGTCTTCTTTTATATGACTTTATGAAGTGAGTGACAGTGAGAAAGAGAGACTCTTTCAGATTTTTGGAAGTATTTATTTAATTTTAGCCTTGGACTTCAAGGAATTCTTAGATTTTTTAGCTTTGGATTTGATCTTGTGATCCTTGTTACTTCTTTGATAGTTGTGCTCATTTTTCTTTCATCTGGCTTTCCGAAGTGAGAGACAGTGCGAAAGAGAAAAATTCTTTTAGATTTTTGAAAGATTTTATTTAATTTTAGTCTTGGATTACAAGGACATTTTAGATTTTTCTTTTTCTTAGACCAAGCTTTGAATATGGAAATCTTGTGATCTTCTTTACTTCTTTGGTAGTTGTGCTTTCTGATTTTTCTTTCACGTCTTTGGAAGTTTCTTCAGATTTCTGAAAGATTTTCCAAATTTTAGCTTTCGGTTTTAAGGAATTTTTGGATTTCTTTTTAGGTAAAACTTTGAATTTGTAGAACTTTTGATCTTCTTTGCTTCCTTGGTAGTTTGCTGATTTCTCCTTCATAATTTTGGAAGACAGAGTATGAGTTTCCTTAGGTCCTTGGAAAATTTTTCTAATTTTAGCCTTGGATTTCACGGAATTTTTAAATTTCTTTTGTTTTAGATGAAGTTTTGGATTTAGAAATCTCGTGATCTCCTTTGCCCCTTTTCTAGTTATGTCAATTTTCTTTCATAATTTTGGAATTGAAATAGAGCTCGAAAGCTCAGATTTTTCTTTAATTTTTAAAAAGTTTCGTAAATTAAAAATTTGAAATTTTAATAAACATATTTTAAGACATATTTCGATTTTTCTTTTTGATAAAATTCGAGATCTAGAAATCTTTCAATTTTCTTTATTTCTCTTTGCTTTTTCCTTTTATAGCTGTGATGACTGTGAGCATGGATCGTGGAAAAGAACGTGTTTTGACGAATGCTTAAATTCTCTTTTATTTGACGATTTAAATCCGAAGATCTCGTAATCTTCGATATAAATCTTTGATAACTTCCTTGATCGTGTAAACCGAGATCATTGAATGGAAAATATTCTAACGCAGTTTTTCAGCCTTTCTTACTTCAACATTTGAATCTAGAAATTTCGTAGTCCGCTTTGCTACTTCATCCATTGCTATGTCTGCATTAGCATGTAGCAATCAAAGAAAC
>NW_017094944.1:0-1334 GCF_001483705.2 Eufriesea mexicana
AAGTAGTAACGGCCAGGCTGCGGTCAGACGCAGCTGCGGGGCGAACCGAGACACTGGAAGACCGCATTGTTCCAAGGGAAACAAAAGGATCAGGCTCATGGCCAGACGATTATTCGCCGTTTAGCGGGGCGAGCAGCGAAAAAAGGGTGGCAAGGGACACTCGACCGGCATGAAAAAGAAACCACCAAGGAGAACAAAGCAAACGCGGCCGGGCAACGGGACAAAGGGCGTTAAACGAAAAACGAGTGGTCCGTGGGTGGGGTGGTAACGCGGGGGAGGAAACGGCCAGCGAAAACTATTAACGCGGGACGAGTCGACAAGATCGGTCGATAATGCATCGCGATGACGGTTCGCGTAATTTAATAACATGGAAGGCCAATTCCGCGGCTGATATTTATCCTATAAAGTTCGTCCCGCGTCTAATATCGGGACGAGAAGGTGGAAGAGCAAGGAATTTCTTAATTTAACGTTATTCCACGAGTAATTAATCGCGAGCGTCTCGGGTATATCGGAGACACGAGGTGGAGGGCGCGAGACGTGGGAGAAGGGTGGAAATTTGCGCAGAAGTCTCGGTGGTGGAGTCTAAACTGTCGGAATCGATAAACGCGAGGCGAACGTCGCGCTTTTTTCCTTCGACGTTTCGTAGTCGCACCTGCTACGAAAGGTATCTCGATACCGTTGAACGTCGGCACGGCTTCTTCTTTTGCGAACAATCTGCGACAAAGTTCGGCCCTGGCGTCGTGCCATTGCGTCTCCTTCGGCCGCCTTTGTACGCCGCGTAAAGCTTGTCGGAATAATGTTCCCGACTCTTCGTTCCGTGCCACCCGTCCTATCCCCGAGCGCGTACCTGCGATTTACGACGTGTTAAAAAGGTTACGGTAAATGAAGTTCTTTTAGACCCGGAGGGAACTTGGAAATTAGACCGAGAGGACGCGACAGAGATGAACAGATATCCCGACTTGTTGACTGCGGGTTGCAACTTCCGCAAACATACTCGCGCTTCCTTTGCAAAAAATTCTGTTCCCACCATCATTCTCACCCCTATACGCCGATAGATGGATTCCTACTCGAAGGAAGTTCTACGAGGACTTGCGAGAAAGTCCTCGGTGAATCCTTGACCTCCCTTAAATAGAAGTTCCTATGCTGCCTAAGTATCCCCCGTTTAAAGCAGGGCCTGACCCCTCAGTACTCTTTATATACCTGGATAGGCAAGGATATATACAGGACAAAGAAAAAATACCTCTCATCTACCACGTTCCCAGAAAGACACACCAAAACTTCGTACTATACGACACTGACAGAAGACCCATAAACCCCCACAAAAGATTCAACGA
>NW_017094945.1:0-1335 GCF_001483705.2 Eufriesea mexicana
GAATCGGCGTTATGGCGTTAAATGTTACATCAAGAGTCTTGTTTTCGGAGGTTTCTATATATTAAAATGTTACCGGTGGTTGACTCAGACTGAAGTCATCAAGTTAGTCACGTTTAGTTACGACCAATTGGGACTTTGGGCCGTCACACGGTTATAGGACCGCAATATCATCTGAAAACTCGAACCTGCGCGTGAGGAAAGGCGCGATGGTTTAAACTATGCTTGTCCCGTTTCACGGAGATTAGAGGAGAAAATAATTGCACGAGTGCCGATCGCAATTAAGACGCGATTAATCGATGTCCAAGCGCGATAATCGATTACCCGCGCTCGTTGCGGCCCTATATCGCGGCTGAGGGGAAAGAGCTCGACCGGCTGACACGTTAATTCGTTTCGAAATGAAAAATTACTCATTGAATTTCGCTTTGCATTTACATAAATTTCCATAGCATCAGCCAGAGCCTCCGAGCGGTGTATTTGCACGCGAAACGGGATCCGGAACAAAGAGGCATCGAAACGTGTACCAACGCCAATTGTATGGACGCATGACTGGAAAAATACATTCGTTTCTTCTCGCAATTGCAAAATAAACTCGTGGCTAAACCAGGATTAATCGGTCTTTCAAGATAATTGGACTGTGACGCTTTGCTTTTCGAATCTGCATCGCTTGGATGTGGACCAGAAGTTACCTTGACAGAGTAACTTATGAAGTGGAATTTTCTACAGTCACTGACCTGAAAATTCCTGACGAGGAATTAATTTTTGAGTTCGATTCGAGTACAATTCAGACCAAATATATTAAAATTTTTTGGAGGACAATATTAACGAAGTGTTAGAAGCGTTAATTACTATTAATATACTATTGCGAAGCGTATGCAAATTACTTCCGAAGGTACCTAATGAGAGAGGTACTCATGAGATACCAACTGTATCCGAAATAAAAATAAAAATAGAAGTAAAAATAAAAGTATCATTTTAGTTACGAGATTATTGAGCTTCAAATTAATTCGTAAAAGGTTGACACTTGACAGAAAAATAATTCGAAAATGGTTGACACTTGACAGGAGAATTTTAACATCCCAATTACATCGATTATGACGAACTTGTTGCAAAAGGAACAAGTCACGCTTCAGAAATTTCCGATAAAAACCTGGTATTGCCTAGCTATGTGCAAATTACATTCGAAGATACCTAATGAGCGAAAGATAAGGTCAATTGTATCCGAAATAAAATTAAAAATAAAAATATCATTTTAGTTACAAAATTATTAAGCTTATTACTCGAAAAAGATTGACACTTGACAGAAAAATAATTCGAAAAAGGTTGACACTTGACAGA
>NW_017094946.1:0-1335 GCF_001483705.2 Eufriesea mexicana
TATTGTGTGACAGTATAGTTTCATTAATTTTCTGATAGCAATGATATTTTGCATTAGTATAGACAATTTTTCTACACAGTGAAATATTTATTTATTCGTATAAAATTTATTTAAAATTCGTGGATTATGAAACTGTAATATACTGTTGTCAAAACTGTCATTTATTGTGTGACAGTATAGTTTCATTAATTTTCCGATAGCAACGATATTTTGTATTAGTATAGACAATTTTTCTACACGGAAAAATATTTATTTATTCGTATAAAATTTATTTTAAATTTGTGGGCTATAAAGCCGTCATATACTGCTGTCAAAAATATCGTCTATTGCGTGACAGTATAGTTTCATTAATTTTCTTACAGTAACGATATTGTTCTGTATTAGTATAGACAATTTTTGTGCTCCGTAAAATATTCATTTATTTAAAATTTATTTGGAATCCGTGGGTTATAAAACTGTAATATACTGTTGTCAAAACTGTCATCTATTGTGTGACATATAGTTTCATTAATTTTCTTACAGTAACGATACCGTTTTGTATTAGTATAAACAATCTTTCTACACGGTGAAATATTTATTTAAAATTCGTGGGTTATAAAACGGTAATATACCGCTGTCAAAACTGTCATCTACAGTGTGACAATGTAATTTCATCAATCTTTTCACAATAACGATTTAATTATTGAGCTGTTATTGTTTATGTAAATTATTTTCTATTTAAAATTTATTCAAAATTTGTAATTAACAAAACCACGATATACCTCTTGTCAAAGCTGTCATCTATTCTGCTACAGCAGAAGTTGTCGCAGTTCCAATCTGCCACTCTCCCACAAGCAATGAATTTTCGACTTGAAAGAGACGTATAAAAATAAAAATAAAATAAAATAAGAGAAAATGAGAATAAATCGGCGAGGTGGCAGGAACGTCGGTCGATAATCGATCACGTTGAGAGACGTTTTCACTGCGACGACCCACTTTTGGCCCGTTGTATCGGCGCATGCACCGGCGCAACGCTTCCCCTGAGAGAAAGTTTTGATCTCGAACGTGAAACCGCCGCGCGGGATTTTCACGTCATATCCGATCGCCGGCGCGCGCGCGCGCGCAAAAAGAATGTGAAAAGCGTCGCGTATTCCGCGGAGAAAGTGGAGTAAACCGGGCCCCTGGGAGAGCCTCTCTTCCACTGGCGGAGAGAGAGCGAACCTGGCCATTCGGTCCATCGAATCACCGCGTAACTCCACCACCATTAAACGGAATCGGTGGATCTCGATTGTTCGATCGTTTCTGGGAACGATAGGTTCCCCTGTGGCACTGCTCCATCCTCCAGTTACCTCGTCA
>NW_017094947.1:0-1336 GCF_001483705.2 Eufriesea mexicana
AATTAACCCACACACCACAACGACAAACATCTTCAAACACAGTCAATCATCTCCAAACCGTCGAAAATAAAAGAAAAACAGCCAATATTCATCACAGATATCCCAATTATCCCATACACTTTAACGACAAACAGCTTCAAACACTCTCAAACATCTCCAAACAACTTCATACCACAGGAAAAAATAAATTACCACTCCAACAAGAAAGGAACACCTGCGGCACCTGAAATCCCGCTATTTTCCTCGAGAAATACGAGTTCCCATCGCGTCAGGGACCGCAGTGATTACGCTCGCTGGACCGGAAACATGACGCCGATCATCACTAATACGAACCTAACTTCACATCGTTCAAACATCCACCGAAGAACCTCGCTTTTAATCCCAAAAATTCCTCCCCACTAGATTTTTCGTCGTCGTCTCGATGACCTCTGACCCACTCGCAAACGCGACTCTAAAGCACGATGAAAGTTTTATCGGGAAGCATGGCGTGTATATATATATACACACACGTTAGGGTAAGTACGCATGTACGCGTCCATTCCTCTCTTTACGAGACGCGCGCGGTTTACCTCGCCGTGACGAAAAAGCGAAACGGTTGGCGCGCCAATGGCCGCGGCCTTTCTCGATTTAGAAAGTCCCGATATGCCGGTGGACGGCGTCGCGTTCATGGAAACTGCCAGCCACGTTATTTACGCCGTTCAGCCCGACTGCTCGATACATCTGACGCGCTAACTGCAACCGTGTCGCGCGCGAGAGTTTACGATCAAATGAAGGAAACCATCTTGTAAACCTGGTCAACGCCGGTGGCTTGGGGACGAGCCAATGGAGTTATTGCGGACGCGGCATGAGGCTATAGGATTCGTGGACAGACGCATTTCGTTAAAGTATTGTATTTCCTAGTCTAGAAATTTCAAAAATTTCAAATTTTTTTTTTATTTCATTTTTGGAAAGTATATATCTTTGAAAATACTTTTACCAGTGGATATTATTGAAAGATTAATAAAGTTATTAACATTTGTTCATAGTATGCGACGTGTGAAATACTTTAAATGCGTCTTTCTCGAAACCACACTTTGCCAAATGTTTGCTATGATATCTCGAGTTCTGGTTGACCGATTGCGACCAAATTTGGAGGGTATCTCCGGCACATGTGTTTCTATCGTTTGTACTAAAATTTTTAGAATCTGATGATTTGAACTATTCTTTCTGACCCGCTAAAATTGAAAAAGCACAAAATATCGATAACCTAACTTTGAAGTACTGTCAAAAATTTCCTCTTGGATGTTTTTATATACTTTTGATATGAATGATAGTTACATTCATACTGAACAGAATG
>NW_017094948.1:0-1338 GCF_001483705.2 Eufriesea mexicana
CACTATTGATAGAGTGTCAATTTGACATCGAGTCACCACTATTGATAGAGAGTCAATTTGACTTGAAGTCGACTATTGTAGTGATACGTAATCAATCATCATCGCTAGTATTATGAGTAAATTTGACATTCGACATCACTCTAAGATTAACTTTCAGATGAGACAGAAATCTGCAAGCACTATATATGATAGACTAGTTGCCTCTCTAGTCAACGTTCTTTGAAGAGTTTGAGTCTAACTTGGCCACAATGTAATTGGGTCGAGAAGCAGGAAATATATTACAATTCCTACAATTTTCCCTATTTCGTAGTAAAAAAAATTGAGAGCGTTCTACCATCACGAGTGAACAGAACAGCGGAAACCTCGTGTCAAAAAGTCTCACGGTTTGTTTCAAAAAAATTCGCAAACGTGACCTGTTTTGTCAGAGTTTATAGAGGACTGTGTCGATGTAACTAAAGAATTTTTTGACAATTGTTGCTTCATTAAATCAGTCATGTAACAAAATTTTCTACGAAGTCTACCACTTCCTGCAAGTTTCTTTGGCAGAACGTAGGTCTAACTTGGTCGTGATGTAATAAGCAGCGATCTTATGCAGTCGCGTTTTTTGGAACAAAGCGTTGATGACGAGATATTCAAAGTTGCACGCTTTTTGCTGGCAAACTCACGGTAGAATTCTTGCAGTAGACCTTGTTGCGTCATTACATACGCGAGTATAAGTAAACTCATAGATCCTTAAAAGCAGTGCCGGAGAGGCGTCCTTGACCGCGCAGATCTTTCGGCCTCTAGTATAGTTAGCATATCTTGATATACCGCGTTTTCAGCGGGAAAATACCGCTCGTACATTTGGAGTCCAAGGCTGCTGTTACATGAATAATTGTCATTGATGACATGTTCAGCAGACACGCATTTTCATTTGAATAGTAAAATATGTAGATGAAGCGTTTCGCCTGGGTACAACACCTAGCCTGTACGCTGTCATTGACTTTAGACAGACTCTTGCGTATCTGCGAAATGGCTGCTTGGTTAAACACAGTCATCCGACGTAGATTAGAGACGCGGAATTTTATACAATCCTATAGTCTTCGAGATTTATTACGCGTTTGGTTTCGCGATGTTATCGAGAAAATTAGGACATATCTGATTCCTCGAAGGAATTTCATTACTCGACGTACTCCGCGTCATAAATCAACGATAGTGCATGAAGATCTAAACAAGTACAATCTTCAGGAAGAAAATCGAAACGTCTCTTAGAACATCCCGAAATTCTAATATCCCATTTTCCCCAAAATTTAAAATTCTCCTTAAATACTTAACACATTGCGTACCGCTGTCAAATCT
>NW_017094949.1:0-1339 GCF_001483705.2 Eufriesea mexicana
ACGTTGCTCCCATTCGCTACATCCTCACGGCCGCAAACTCTGCAAATCCCACATCAACTACCCGAACCCCATCCTCGTCGATATTGGGCCTGATCCGTGTATACCCGGTACAAATTTTATTCCTCAAACGAAGCCAGCGTGTTCGTATATATATGTACTTGCAGCGACCATCCAGCATGCATCGGTTAAAAGGAAGCACGTGGCAAAAATCGCGTACAAATGTTCGCCGTACGAAACAGGGCCCGAGGGGCGGCTGGCAGAAAGCGCGCGTCGATGAACGTCGGCGGGGGTAGGCAGAGGAAAAGCTGGCCGCCAAAGAGAAAGAGCCGTATAGAAACGGAGAAAAAGAAAATGAGAGAAGAGAGAGGGAAGACAGGCGGAGGAACGGGGCAGGGGGATCGAGCAGGGGTCGAAGGTTCACCGATCGTTCGTGTTATGATAGGCCGCGGGCCCAATAAAAGCAGCGGCCGGAGTGGAGGGGGAAGAACGGCTCGGAGAAGGACGGCGCGAGACGGTGAGACGACGAACGGAGAACTAGTCGGAGTTACACGAGGGGAATTAGAAGAGGAGAAGCGTGGAGAGAGGGAGATGGGGAGAGAAATGAATGATAGACGTACACGGAGACGAAAAGGAGGAAGTGTAGGGCCCCGTGGACGTGGGGTGAGGGTAACGAGCCGGGAGAATGGAGAAAGGGGAGAAATACGATCGAGATGGAGAGAGATGGAGAAAGATGGCGTGGCGGAGATAAATAGAGAGAGAGAGAGGGGGGGAGAGACAGGGAGGGTAAAAAAGTCAATCGGACCCCTCCATTACCATACGTTATTGGCCGGCTTCGGGCCGGTCAGTGTTTGCCATAACTCCAGATAAATAAACCCCAGGGGCAGATAAATCTGCGTGCGCGCCGCGGCGTGTATAATGCAAATGCAATCATGTCCGCGATCCACCGGTCCCACGGACCTTAAAACTTGGACGTGGCCCCTTAAGAGCCTTGCCTATAAAGGGCACGCAACCGAACCGCGGGGCGAATTTACAACTTCGGCTCCGAGCGACACGCTGTAACCCTGTGCAACCGAAAGAACAAAGAGAGGGAGAGAGAGGGAGGCAGAGATCGGGAACGAGAGAACGAGACGAGAGACGGGCCCTGGTGGGAGTAATTAACCCTTCGCGGCGCTCTGGCGATTCGGACTTGATGTCGAGTTTCGTTGTTTGAGTTCAGCTTTGCTGTATAAATCCTGACTATTCATGCTGCGATTTCGCATCTCAGTCTTCGAGTCTGATTAATTGGAGTCGTTGCAATGATTATACCTATTCAAGAGTCGCAAAATTTCTGCGTTATTTC
>NW_017094950.1:0-1339 GCF_001483705.2 Eufriesea mexicana
CCCCCTCCCCCTCGTTCCTTCCGCGGCCATTTTCAATCTCGCGGCGCGTGGATAGGAAATCCGATGGCGCGGGTATCACTCAAAGCGCCGATAAAGCGAATTTAACGGCAGCTTTACTATGCCATAACGATTAGCAACAATCGACGGGGAGCAGCGAGTGCAACTGGTATAAGCGAATCGACGTTTCGTGGAGCTGTAAAGGGGGCCTTAGCCCTCGGCCGGTCAGCGAGCCGGCGATTTATCGGCCCCGGTTTGCATAATATCGATTCTGCCTGTTCGAGCAGCCGAGATTAAGATTTTCCGGAGATTAACGAGCCACGCTTTTGTAGCTACCAACCACCGTCGACCCGACTCTGTTGAACCGGGCCGAGGCAGCCAATCCCAGCGACGTCGATTCAATGGAAGACGCGCGTATCCGACAGCATGACAGATTTGTGCGTGGGCGGCTGATAATGTGCAGCGGGATCTGATAACGCGAGGTGTAATTAATCGGTACCTTGTACCTTCGTACTGTGAATGGATCCATCGGGAACAATTTCTGTCGTGGATTTCACTTTGGACAGCGCGCCGATCTCCTGATGGGATTGATCGGGATTGTTTCCGATATCGTTGCCTCGTGATTACACCGACAGCCGCACAAAATTGAGAATTATTACGGTACCGGGCTGCTTGGCTTCTAAGCTTTCTAACAATACTTGGGCGACGAAGATAACGAAGAATCGCGGATGTTAAAAATTATTTTACCGATCGTGGGGTGAGTGGCGGTGAGTTTGGATTTTGGATTAACGTTTCGGATTCGGTAGATTTTTCCTGGCCAACTGAAACCACCGTTGTTTCAATATCAATGTTGTATTAACGGTACACGTTAATACAGTTTAACGTAAAAATGAGTTTTTCGGTTATTAAAAATTGCATGCTATGCATCGAGGTTGAATTTATTGAATAATTTTCGGATATCGAGTGTTTGGAAATTTAAAATACCGATTAATAATAATTTTTATATAAATAGAAATAAAATATAACAATGCAGATAAATATTTTATCTTGGTCGAGGATATCGAGGTCTCCTTTTTGTTGAAAATCCCTTTCTTCTTTCCTCTTCTTTTACGGTTTTTAAAAATTTGGGAGCTTTTTTATTACGAAGAATGACGTTTGAATTAATGTTTTCGATGTAGGAGATTTTTCCTTATCAATTACAAAATTGTAGATTCAATGCCAATGTTGTAACAAGTATATGGCGTTTAATTTAGAATCTGCTTTTCGTTATTGCAAATTACTTGTTACGTTTTGACGTTTATAATCTATAATTCTTTCTCTCTCTATGAAACTCATGTATTTT
>NW_017094951.1:0-1339 GCF_001483705.2 Eufriesea mexicana
AAGTAGCTGGCAGCTAACGTCCAAAATGGTTAGGAATGCAGAGGGTTAAATATCGCAAATCGTAGCACAGAATGAAACGAAATTGCGGAACCAAGTATCCTCGTTACACGTGATGACTTATCAGTGATTTATCAGTGATTTATCAGTGATTTATCAGTGATACAGCGAGTATAACGTTGAAACGAAAACTGAAACGCGTTTCCCAATTAGCAATCAGTTGACCAACAACGTACCCTAAGAAGTTTCACTGGAAAAGTCAACGTTCGTGCATTCCATAGTTATTCCACTCCATTCTATCCGGTTCAAACGCGATCGTTAGCGGTTTATTCGTATTCGAAACACGGCGCGACGATTCCGCTGCGGCGCGGAGTGGCCGCGTTTTCGAGAAGGAAACGTTGAATCGAAACATGGAACTCGTTTAAATATGTCGATCGCGCGTCCGCCTAACCGTGCGCCGTTAGAATTCGTCGTTATTTGTCGTTAGCGGGCATTTGTTCGCGTGGATAGGGAACCGTTTGTCCGCCGCCATGGGATCGCCCTTGTCACCAGGGGGTGGAAAAAAGGAGCGCGGTCACGTAGCTCGCGGAATTTCGCCCCAAACCCGCCGCCCCGGCGTTTTACGTGCCTTCGAGTTTCCATCGCGAGTTTCCACCGAAATTTCCCTGTCTCTGCCGAACCGTCTACCCCCTTTTCCACGCGCAACGACCAGAAACTAAACGAAACTCCACGCCGGCTGATTATTTATTCATCCCCGGCCACGTAATCGAGGCTGTAATGGTTCATTTCGAGGAATTTAGTTGCAGTGCATTCGCCAATTATCCGAGCTTATTCCCCTATTATTCGCAGTTGAATTATTTTTGGCGCAGCCACAACGAGCACTGAAACCATCCTGGACGCGCGCAGCCGCCTTTCCATTATTATCACATCATCGAATCGGATGATATAATGAAGTCAGTTATTCTAGGATCTTTTCTAAAGATAGATGAAAAGAAGAGTCGCGGAGACAAGCAGCAGATTCTTCCTCAGACGATATACAGGATCTGTACCCTCTTTTGTCGATACTGCTGCATCCCCATATTAATTAAAAAAAAAAAAAAATATGAGGAATAGAGGTGTTCATTCCCTCTACTCATTTCCAAAGATCGAATAGAAATTTTCAACTCCATATGCTTCCTTTCTACATTGCCCAGCCCGTTTTGCCTGCCGTTACGTTTAAGCCCAGACTCGGTCGTCAAATGGGCCACTGGCGGCGGGCGAAGTGTTCATAAAACTCGAAAATACTGTACCAATTGTTATAACAGGAATTCTCAAACGTTAGGTCCAAAGATGGCGAAGAATT
>NW_017094952.1:0-1340 GCF_001483705.2 Eufriesea mexicana
CTCTCTCTCTCTCTCCCTCTCTCTATCTCTATCTCTTTCTCTTTCAGTTGATTGCGAAACGAGAATGGAACGCGAGTTCCTCGCTAGAATGCCTACCCTTTTGGAAATTGAAGAGAAAACGATTGATATCCGTTCCGACGGCTCTATTTACATCGCGTTTAAGGCCCTCGTTCGCCTTTACAGCCATGTCGGGCCGTGGCGGGACAAGTGGCTCCGCCTGGCTGCGCGCGGACGAGATATAGACGTAGCCGGGTATTGGACCGGGGTTCCAGTCGAACCGCCCCGCGTTAATCTCCAGACTGAAGGTCACGTTGCACTTGGACGATCTCTTTCTCTGCTTTTCTTCGTCCCCGACGATTCGCGGAGCCCTTCGTTACCTTTGCTCACCACGAAACGCCGTTGGTAAAGCGTGGAAATAATGGCACGCGAAGGTTCACTCGGCGTGGCAAGCACAGTTAACCTTAACGAAGGTGTTTGGTGTCGCATTATCAAGCCGTTCCTTTGATCCGATAGCACAGAGGGCCGCGTTTCGGGAAAGGGGTTAACGAGTGCGCATCCTCCGTACTCCACGGTAAATCACGTGGCTGTTTTAGGAAACCCCGGTGAAAAGTACATACACGCTACAGACGATAGGTATTGGCCGTGTTGGGGGTGACGTAGTTGCAGGTAGTTGGAGGAGAATAGAAAGAGGGTGGGAAGTTGGTGCACCGAGGGTTTGGCATAGCGTTTAGCACATACACACACCAGCGACCGGGTGAACAGTACCTTTATGGAAAGTGAAGGATCGGAGTATGCGGCTGGGGGCTGAGAGGGGCGAGAAGGGTGGGAGGGGTTGGCGGAAGGCTGGGCGAGAGAGAGAGAAGGCTGGTGAACGTGATAGGGAGAGAGAGAGGGAGAGAGAGGTAGTGTACAGAGCGAGGGTTGTTATTGCAGATTGCGTGGAGTGAGGGCCGGGTGCACTCAGCAATGGTACTGAACGAGAACTCCGCTGCCCGACCAGGCCTGCAGTGCAACTGGGTGATGCAGGCCTCTCAATAACGAAAATCTATACGGTTTCATTTGTCGGCCAGGCACGACTTTATTTGCGAATCGTCGAGGAGTTCGGCAGCGAAGCGCGGTGGTTTTCCACGAATCGCCATGCGATGCGGCGTAAAATCCAATAATTTTTCAAGCTCGGAGAACAGCGGAAAGACGGACTCCATTGTATTCTTGTCTTCTTGAAAATATATCGCTGGAAAATCGAGTCGTCCCGACAGTTTTCTTGTTACACCTTGGGCTAGAATTGGGCAAGAACGGAACTTTGAAAAATAATCAGGCTTATTAATAGCGAATATAGCAAG
>NW_017094953.1:0-1340 GCF_001483705.2 Eufriesea mexicana
TTGTCGCAGAATCGCCAACGACGTGGTATACACGTCGTCAGGCAATTGTCACAGAAACACTGGGCCGTTCTAGCACACGTGTCTGTGAATTCCTTGCAAGCGCGAGTGGTTAAAATGCAATCGATTTTATGACCTCTGATCAGGATTCCGCCATGAAAATAGGAACGAACCATAAAATATAAAATACGTGATTGACACGGACATATCAGAATGTATAATTCTATCTTCATTACGTATGATAGATGCATTATTTAAAACTATTTTTAATCTGAATATAGGATTTCAAAATTGACATTTCTCCTCAACTTTTGAATTTTAATGGATCTTTGGCAGAAAACGGGTAAAGCTATTAAAATTATTGGTTCCTTGAATAACGTAACAGCAAGAGCCAAATTGAGCATGAAAAATTTAATCATAAGAATTGTAATTATTCATAAATATTGCTCGTTTTAGTATTAAAACGACGAAAATGTAAATTCAGATGAGAAGAAACAAAAATCTCAGTTTTGTCGAGTTACAGCATAATCTTTGACACCGTACTGCCCTATACGAAAAATTTTAAAAAGAGGGAGAGAGAGAGAGAGGGTGAGTTTGCACGCGAATTATGGCATTTGCTGTCCGAAGAATAAGAGAGCAGTTTTCAATGCCATGTTTACGTGCCCAGGATAATGCAATGCCTCTTGAATAGGAGGGAAAGGTAGAGGGTACATCTACAAGTCCGACTCAAGTTTTTGAGCCCTCAAAGACGATTCGCGCTTTGTCGGTTCCAGACATCATACCTACGGTAAAGAGGATTTTCTACGTAGTGAGCACCTGCATTCGCTGCTGCCTACCATTCGATATACGTTGTAAAATGTACGATTTTAAAATTCAGGATATAATATTTCATTTCGTGCATAGATATATGATACCTTTCGAGTTTAATTTCCGTCCCTGGGTGGCTTATTTTTTCGTATCGAGCCGAACGTTAAATACACGGATGAATGTCTTGATGACAAACCTTAGACATGCATGACAAGTATTACTTTTACTCGGCCATGCGATCGAGACGAGGTATAGTAATATTTAAAATGGATAGAGATAAATAGAAAAGAAAATTTTAATAAACAAATTGCAAATAATATCAGAACGAGTACTTCAAGTTCACCTGTGTACTGTGCATTCGAGGAAAGAAGGCACAGTGTATTCACATTCTTACATTGATCATAATCAGTGAAATAGAACAAGGTAGCAACGACGTAGTTCTTAAATCTAAGTGATACTTATTAAGAAACGGAATGCTAATATTACACTTGAAAGATTACGTCAATGCTGACATTATCCTATTTCGATCGGTCTCG
>NW_017094954.1:0-1343 GCF_001483705.2 Eufriesea mexicana
AGCAGTTGGGTCCCTGATTAGATGTTTAAACTATAATATAATTAAATAACCAAATATTAATATAAATAAAATTAGTTTAGCTTGATATCATCCAAAGATAGTATCACTTAAAAATTTATTAGCATATAATGTAAACATACATTTAATTAACAAATAAAATATAAAATTCTTTAACTGGTTTCTAATATATAAAATTTTAATTAACCTTATTATTGATATTTCTCTTACATCCTTAATGTAACATTTTATTGAAACCTCATACAAAGAAGGATTTTTAAATTAAAAAAGAAACACGTTAAAATTACTATTTTATTTTCATTCTAAGAAAAGTAATTTAATTAAAATTATATACATTCTCATATTTATATACAAAACTTAAATATTTGTATTTTTAACATCTTTCTTTATTTTACTGCTTGCTTATTTCTTTCTATTTCCCTTTCCTTTTGTACTACAGTACTTAAAATTGTAAAAGCCTTATAATACTATGTTCAAAATTTACGTGTATGACACAATTAATTTTCTAACCTTGAAAAAGAATATAATCCTGATGTGATTTCTGTTACAAACTATAAGCAAAGAATCCTGTCATCGATGACTGCTTACACAGATGTTTTACACGAAAAGGAGAAACAAACATCAGCCCATAAGCAGGATCATATGAACCAGCATAAATCAAGGGAGAAAAATGGAGGAAAGGAATTTCCATAGAAGTGGCGACTGACATACAATACATCTCATTAGACGAAGGAACTACACCATAAAGCAGTATTGTCATTTATTATACAAGTGTAAGTAACTATTAACGTAAAATTAATGAATTTCTAAAGGTATCTAACAAACTGTGCCATTTATTCCTAAATATTGTATTTTCGATATTCAAATTATTTAAATAAATTATATGATTGCGCAGTTACTTCATTTCTGAACCCATTCACAAATACTACATCCATTTTCCTATAATAGCACCGAGTACCAAATAATAGATAATAGATAATGGATAATAGATAGGCTTGGAAATTTTCGGAATTGCTTGTATTAAAATACCTTCTGTCGCATTATATTCTCCTAATACAATCCCACTATTTTCGACAAAATGTATCCTAGAATCGATAATGCAAAGAATTCTTGGAATGTGACGTCCAATTCCTGGAATTGCCTGTGTTAGAATACCTCTTGTCATATCATAGTCTCCTGATATATACCTGCCATTTTGGCCAGAACGACGGTACATGAATCCCAGAATCCATAATACCAGAAATTCTTGGAATTTGGCTCCAAATTCCCGGAATTGCTTGTATTAAAATACCTCCTGTCGCATCATATTCTCCTAATACAATTCT
>NW_017094955.1:0-1343 GCF_001483705.2 Eufriesea mexicana
AGCGTCGTATCGCGCGTTTTTGGCAAACTTCGCCAAAGCCGAGGCGCAACGACGAAACTTTTCGCGTGTCAAAGTAGGCGTCGCGACAGTACCTTTTCTGCTGACGAGCCACCGATTCCAGTGTACAACGCGTTTGCGTCACATCGCGTTGCGTCATGGTAAAAAAGCGGAGAGCGAGACGCGCTCGAGCAGCGAATTCTCGCATTCTTCGTAGCTACCAGGTGTCGAGATTCTACGGGACGAGAGAACTCGCAGTGCCCCGAGGTAGAATCACGCCACTGGACGTCGTCCTCGAGGGGATCAAAGATTCACAGAGAAGACCCACGTGGGACTTTCTTTAACCGCGCGTCCTTCGAAAGCTAAAGAATGCAGTTACGTCGCTGAGAAATGCAGTTCGCCTTGGCTCCTTTCTAGCCGATGACACGCGATGTCATAGCGGATGGCGGAGAAACGCGTGTGCCATGTATCATCGAGTAATCGATCGACCCGGTCCGATTTAGCCGCGTTCGCGATGATTCGGATAGCTACCATCTTCCTCGACGTACGACGCATGCCGATCGTCTCGGCGAAGAAGACTTCGAGGACGAGCCAATCAACCAGCATGGCGAGAGCATATGGGAAGAAAGTCATGGGTCGTCGGACGGAAAGGAGTACGCTAAAAGCGCGGGAATAAAATCGATACCCCGTAAATTCATCGAGGCGTCGAAACGCTCTCGAACGTTGGCGAATGCGCGGGCCGTATGAGAAAATTTGCAAAGCAGATTTCCCGCATTTTACCGGCCGTCTGTCGCGGCTTTTCCACCCTTCGCCAACCCCTCCGCCCGCCCCCGCCCGTCCCTTTCTATCTCCAATCTGGCCTCTGTGATGCGAGCTTTTTATCTACGTGACTTTCCACGCGCGCACCTTACAAATACACCGGCGTGAGCGGATTTTAAAAAGGGAGGAAAATAGAGGAGCGCGTGCGTCTGTTTATCGCCGCTTTCATCTCGCGACTCGACGAAATTTTTCCCGTTCCACGGAAGCGGAATAACCCACGGGACGCATTCTCTCGTCGTATATTAATTTCAGCGCGCGATACGCGCGATCTCGCGAGAGAAATTTATTCGCGAAAGGCCGCCGTCGCCTCCGAAGCTCGATCCGAACGTCTCTCAGCATTCAGCGTCCTCGTCTCCCTGCGATCTCCATCTGCCCTATCTCGCGTCTCCGGCTTTCCAATCACGTCTCGCGCCGAGGAACATCTCGCAACGAAATCAATTGCCTCGAAAACAAGGAAGAAACGAAGGCGCAGGGAAAAAGGAAGGAGTAAAGTTCGGAAGGGAGGAAAGAACGGAGGAGGCGAGAGG
>NW_017094956.1:0-1308 GCF_001483705.2 Eufriesea mexicana
ATACATACATCAATACAAATAACCATACATAAACAGATACATGCACCCACACACACGACCATACACACAACCATACATACATCCATAAATCCATACGTCCATACATCCATACATCCATCCATACACCCACACAACCATGCATCCATCTATCCATCCATCCATACGTATATATATCCATCCATCCAAAATCCATCCACCCATACATCCATCCAACAATGCGTACATCCGCCAATGCATCCACCCACCCATACATCCATACATACATCCATACATATATCGATCCGTACAACCGTCCATACATCTATCCATACATTCAGCCATACATCCATACATACATACATACGCATATCCAGACATACATCCATACATACATCCATACATCCATACATCCATCCATACGTAAGTCCACACGTACATCTATACATACATACTCTCATACATGCATGCAACCGTACATCCATCCATCCGTCCATCCGTATATCCATCCATCCGTACATACAACCATCCATACATGCATTCATTGATACAAACGCCCATCCACCCAACCGTCAGTCCATCCACTCATATATCGATACATCCGTACATTCTCTCATACACCAATCCATACGCCCATACATACATACATCCATACAACCATACAACCATACGCCCATACATGCTCACATTCATGAGAACATGCATCCGTATACGCATTCATACATACATCCATTCATCCAAACAATCATCCATTCATACCTCCATAGATCCATGCGTTCATACATCCATGTATCCATCCAGATATACTCCCATTAATCCATCCACCCATCCATCCATACATCCATAAATCCAACCAGCCACAAACCCATCCTTACATACATACATCCATCCATCCTTACATACATCCATACAACCATCCATCCATACATCCATTCATTCTTCAATCAATCCATCCATCCATCCGTACGTCTATTCAATCAACCGTCCAGCCACACATCCGTCCATACATCCGCCCATCCATCCAACCTTCTATCCGTCCACACATCCGTACATCCATACAGTCGTACATCCATACAACCATACTTCCATACATCCACACATCCACAAAGCCATACATCCATACATTCATGAATATATGCATCGATACATCCATACATCCATATATCCATCCATCCATACATCCATCCGTCCATTCATCCATAGAAACATATATCCATCCACCCAGACATACATCCATTCATATATCCATCCATACATCCATCCATCCATACATCCATCCGTCCATACATACATCCATAAATGCATCCATACATACATCCATAAATCCATTCG
>NW_017094957.1:0-1345 GCF_001483705.2 Eufriesea mexicana
TCCAAGAAAGTTCTTCTCCATGACTCTGAATGGAAACTTCGCTAAAACGAAAGAATGTCGAGGCGATAGCTTCTTAACCGAAAGTCTGGGAAAAGCAGGAGAAGAAAGGAGGACGTGTATGCAGGGAGAACAGCTGCTGGCTGGCGAACTGGACGTCCAGTTGGACGGAGCGTGTATCCCGGGCGGAGGCGGGTTTATTGAAATGCACGCGAGGGAGCAACAGGGTGGGTTGCCGGGTCGCGTGGACAACACTCCCACGGAATATTAAACGTGTTTCTCCGCGGCTTGTCCCTCTTTATCTCGTCGCGATGCGTTCCACCTACCTGCGATATTTGCGCGTTGAGGTAGGTGTGTATGTCGAGGCACGGGAACGAGGATGCAACAAACACGATAATGCATTCTGACGATCGCGATGCCTCCTTTCCATTCAAACGTTTCTTCTCCGCTGCTACCCGAGAACGATCACCCGAGACGAATGACGCTCGCGGATCGATCGATCCGCTTGGAAATAAATTCAAAGCGAGCGAAAGAGAGAGAGAGAGAGACGGAGGGAGTACCGGTCCCTGATTAACGAAGGATCACTTGCTTTTTGCGAGTCGTGCTACGATCTGTCTTCTATAGGACGCGAACAGTCCGACGCTGATCTTTGTTGCACAGTTGGCTGAAAAACTTATTCCAACCGCGATATTCTGTTTGAGATTATGCAGAAACGAGTATTCTTTATGGAAGGGTCCGTGTCCGGTGTTATTACATTAATTTAACTCTGGCGACCTGTAGTTACCTGTCCGTGTATACTTCATCCGTGTTATCTGTCTGCGGGTAACTCGTAACACGGTATGCTAATGCGTATACTAAATATAGTATATATAGATAATAATAACGAATAAGCACGTTTAATCGCGTTCCTATTGCGACGAGAATCAACGTTGACTATGTCAAAGCCAATTAGATATTTTTAATCGCTATAATAGCAAACGCGTGAAACCAGAATTGCGATATTTTTAGCATCCTTCGAGGGGTATATAAAAATGAGCATACCTCGCGCAGGTCTCATGACACTTTCGATATTCGAAGCCATTACGCATAGAGAATTTACTTTAGCTTCTTTCTATACACGTTATCTAATTGTGATGTCGCTTTTTGCCCTGCTTATTCTGGAATATTCTCAGAGAAGGTTGAAACTGTGAGAAAGGAGTCCATGTACGATCTTGGTACGTTAATTCGACGTTTATGTACGTCTAAACACGTAATGGGTACACGTAATGACGAATTGTACGAGCGCACGACAGTAGCCGACCTAGATTCTGTCAAAACTGCTCCAATACGATGTCAACGTTGGAACACA
>NW_017094958.1:0-1346 GCF_001483705.2 Eufriesea mexicana
GATATCGATGGTAATAAAAGTAACGAATGGAAAAATGAAGGAATAAATTAACAGGGATTAATATCGTAGCGGAGAGATTAGGTCTTTACGAGAAAACGTACAGCAAACGCTCTGGAGCATGGAATTTAATGCAGAGGTCGACAACCTTTTCGTTATAAAAGTTTCATGAATGGCTGACTTATGACAAAGGGTACTTTTCCTTAATTTTGCTGGTGAGGAAGTCGTAAGCTTAAAGTGCATTCAATGTTTGGCACAGCGGCGGCTACTTGAAAAATGCTTCGTATGTAGGTGCTACGAGCTCGGTGTCGCCAACCTTTTACGTAATATACGTTACTTGAAATATATATTAAAACCTAATCTTCCTCGGACTACCAAAAAACGCAACAATTATAGCATCGATATTAAAACAATAGAACGCAATATTCTCGTCCAGAAATCAAATATGTACACACTGATATATCAAATAAAACTCATGAAATGTTTATAACCTATCTCATACCATATCGATAGTAAATACCTTCCTTGTCTGCTGTTTGCTTAAAAAAGTATTAAAACACGGTCCCATCAATTGCAATAAGCGAATGCAATTTATTAACAACTCTGCAATGCTATGAATAAACGAAATTCTACATTTCCCTCCTTTTTCCAAAATTTACACGACTGCCATAAGCGAGAACACTATTGACTATTCCGGAAAGTTCGTGCTGATTCTTGGTAGGTGCTAGGACAAGGACAGGTCTGAATATATCGGAACAATCGAAATAATAAATAATATATATCGTAAAAGATAATATAATTCAGTCATTATTTTTAAACGAACGGACAATACCGATTAAAATTAGCTGAACTTTGAATAATCGTAATTTCAAAGCGACCTAACCTTCGTTTACCAATCCAACGTGGTCGTAAACGAGGAACCTTTGCCTTTGAAATAAATTTTCTTCCAAGTTGAAACGACATCCGGATACCGAGATATCTTCGATTAAAGCGAACCGTAAATTTTAATAACTATCGCTGTCTCGCTCGCACTCGTTCAATGACCTACCCCAATCCCGCGACGCGAGTGGTACTCGTCCGGCGAACGATGAATCAGCGTTTCCCTACTATCATTATCACGCGTACGCACTTCTGGGGAAAAATTGGGTCACGATACCATTCATTACTCCTTACGTGTTACGTCTTCCATATCCCGTGCGCCGCGGGAATGAATTAATGCATCATTATGTAATACGTCGGAAACTCCTGAGGGTAGGTATGACATCGCATGACCAAAGTACCCGAGCATGTAATCTATCACGAAGTTCTGGGTTAAGTGCAATGCTGTTCTTCGCAGTTCTCTTACATGC
>NW_017094959.1:0-1347 GCF_001483705.2 Eufriesea mexicana
AGTTATAATATTGTAATACTGTGTTGAGTGTTGCAGTAAGCTGTGAAATAATTCATAACTTTAATGTCACGACACTTGAATCGGACTAAAATTATATTTGACGTATTTTAACGTGTGCAAAATTTGTATAAATCCTAAAAATTTGGATAATTTTGTTGCGAATAAAATTATACAGTGGCGAATTAAAATTAAATCATTTTAAAATGCACAGTTTCTCCTAATTAAATCATAATGTTAGGGGTTAGAGAATACGTAGTTACATTTGTAAAAATTCAAAGTTTTTAAATGTAGAAATTATATTTAATGCATATAAATTACAGAATATTCTTTTTCAAAAGTAGTAAAGTACCGATACCTTGAGTTTTTCAAAATTTACTCACTTTTAAGGAATGCAGAATTTTGAAAAGCTTGATGAAAATGTGGTATTGAACTTAAATACCGAAAAATGATAAAAGAGTGTTCATTTTCACTTTCGTAGGTTCAATTCTTTGAAAATTTAATACAATTTAAAAATATATTGGATTCTTTTATTTTAGATTTATAGCCGAACAACTAGACGTCCCATCGTCCGAAAAAATTTTTCGAAAACTACTATAAAATGTGGCAATTATGCTTTTAAATTTATACCAGTAATAAGCAAAATTTGTATGAGAGATTTATAATAAAATATCGAAAACTACAGATGATCATCTTATTTAATTTGATATCAAAAAAGTCTTACAAATATATCTTCTGTGCCTTTCAATTAAAATTTAATGTTCAATTGACCACTTATTGTTAGCATAGAATTTAATCGACGACTTCGTGAGTCGGAAGTGCTTATTTAATCTTGTTACTAATTAACCGAGAGAAACCTTCGATAAAGTAATACCTTATTATCTTTTTTCTTTTATAGTATTTCGAAAACGCACATTTTATTATTTACAATTAATCGTTTTCGTTACATCAAACATAAGTTTGTGTCTGACAAAAATTATTGAAATACAAGGAAAGCATGAAATAGTAGAAAATGCTATTTAAGTAACAAAGGGTAAATACATTTTAGACAAATTATTATAATAAAAAATCGTATGATTGAAATTAATAAAAATATAATAAAAACATAATATAATATTAAAAAGAAAATAATGAAAATGTGAAAGTATAAAATATAATAAAAATATAACAATATAAAAATAATAACAGAAATATATAATACATTTTATACATTGATAATAAATGGTATAAAAAGATATATGATATATAATAAAAAATAATTAATAAAATTTGTTCCGTCATTATGCATTTCGCCATAAAAAGAATTTCAGTAAAAAGTAAATTTGAAATTCATTATAATTTACCATATTA
>NW_017094960.1:0-1347 GCF_001483705.2 Eufriesea mexicana
AATGGCGCTGCATTCTGTCCACGTTTGAGTTAACCTATAACGTTATATGATTTGGAAGTTGTGTTATTTGTATATTAACGTTCTTCAGTTTTTGATTTACTCCCTTTTTAACATATTCTTAAATAGTTTAATAATTTCTAAATTTCAAACTCAACTAGAAAACTGTAATTAGTTACAATCAGTAACCCACAGGATGAAATGTAATTTGGGTTACAAAAGGTCAGAGTTAATGATGAAATTGTTAAAATGTTAACGAGGAGCCTTTAATCTCGAGATTTACATTATCTACTATATTTTGCTTATCTGATCTTACCTCTCCGTAATCATCTGTAATATCTTCTACGTATCACATGCATTTTGGATCGAGCAAATAAATAAGAGAACCTATATATAGGTTTGGGCCTAAATCACACGAAGAGTACTCGGTGAGTTAACTTAAAACGCGAAACAATGACGTTAAGCTGGGTTGAAATAATTAAACGTGGAGATCCTTGCTTTGGGGAAGTTGAAATAGTAATTAGGGATGACTGAAAAAGCTACGTGACCGGTTGGGTCTGTGTTATTTCACGCTCACCTGTGCACCGACGAGACCAGCACGTAATCTAGGAATGTCCGTGTGACTCCAGTTTGATCTGGCCCAAGGATCAACCCTGCCGAGATCGCTGCTCAGATTGACCTCGCCGAGTTGATTGTGTACGAACTTTCTGACGTTCCAGGGCAAATCGTTGTGCCTGGGGAACAAAACCACGGAAAACGCTCCAATGAAGAACTACTTAGTACAAAGCGTTGGCTACTAGCTAGTGGCAAACTGAATCGCTAAATCCGTACTCCGGGTCATCGAGTTCTCTATGCACGTGCTATCAATTGTCACGAAGTAGGAAAATCGTTCTCAAGAAATTAAACTGCAAAGTATCGAGATTAGGTGAAGGCATACTCTATCACAAATATAATCCTAACTTGACGTCTATTCTTTCATTAGAGAGACTCAAAATTCTCGTATACTCAGAGTTGTAATTATCTTGACAGGTGACCGAATGATTTTGGTACTCTTTACGAGTATAAACATCCGTTCTCTATTTTCCTGTTCTCACGAACAAGGTCACCTTTGCTAGGTATAGTGCGTTCGAGAAGAGATGCACAGTGTGTCACTTTGCTATTGAATTTTTGGTAAATTCTCACGGGTCGTACATTCGTCTCACTAACTCGTTGTGTTGCCTGCCAAATTAAGCTTGGACAAGTATTTCAAACGATCACGAGCAAAAGGAAGAGCTAGGCTGAAGTTGCACGCTATAGATTCTGCTTGTGACGGCTTTGGGATTATCCACCATTTATGGGTCTTCACTGGGG
>NW_017094961.1:0-1349 GCF_001483705.2 Eufriesea mexicana
TTTGCATTTCCCCCACCTTCTTTCACGTTTTCTCCCACCCTCTTTTATTTTCTCCATTTCTCCCCCGATTCTTCTCTTTTGGTCTCGCTTTGTACGCGGTCGAGGATCGATCGAATAATTCTTGGAACGCTTACCGCCACGACGGGACGCTCGCGTGTTCTCGAGCACCGCTTTGTTCATCGGAAACCTGGCCCAACGCGAGGTTTCTGGAGGAGGTCTCGTCCGAACCGTCGAAAGGCAGGTTCCCATCGCGGTTACGCGATCTCGATGAAGCGTTTCGATATCGATAGCGCGATGGAAACAGCGAAAAGCTGTACCGGTTTTTGAGAAAGGGAAACGATTGTCTCTTTTAGGAAAATGTGGTAAATCGTCGACAGGGAAAAAGGGGGATCGAAGCGGGAAAACGACGGAACAGCTGTCATTATGGAGCAGGTTTAAAGTGCGTCTGAGAAGCGGGGAACGTTAATCGCGCTGGCTACGTGTATAGAACGACAGGCGTATTTGGGTTAATCGCGTTTCAGCGAAAATTGCAGCAACGACCACGCATAATGGCTTAAATACGGCCGTGCGTAATAGAAATATAATTTCGCGTTTAACGGCGCCATCGAAATAGAAAGAAAAAAAAAGGAGAGGGTGGAAAAGAGCGGAGGAAAAGGAGGGAAGCGGGAAACGAGAGAGAAAGGGTAAGAGAGCGTTATAGAGGGAGAAAGGTGGAAAAAGTTATGTTGAAAGTGATGAAATACTTTGCCCCGTTCTTCGCCGCGGCTCTCGCCCTAATTATTTAATGGCGACGTTCAATTTGCGGCACATTTTGCCCCGCAGCCGATACTTTTCATTTTTTCCCCGGGCTTTCTTCCTAAAATACCATGTAGTCTCATTGTTTGCCGAACATTTTAACCGGCCGCCGTTGTTTTCGCCGCTGCAATGGCGTCCACGGCGAAGATGAATCGTCGAATTTGCGTGGACAAGATTAATGATTTTTCCCCCGTCTCCTTTGTCCGCCTTCCTCTTCCCTCTCCGTTTTATTTCCCCCCGCTTAGCGATACCCCTGCAATAAAACTCAAGAAGGTACGCTCAGGTATCGATGGCCGCCATTTTTCGATAAGTAAAGTAGAACCGTAAACGGCCCGGCGCGTATACTGGAGGAATAAAATGGCCGACCGATGGTCTTTATTCCTAATCGATTCTCCCATCGATGCAATAAACCACGTATCGCGTCGCTGAACCAACTATTCGTAACTCCGACAACCCTGTATAGAATCATTCCAGAGAATTTCCGGATCTAAATCCAGCCAATCGATCCACTTCTCCGGGTCTAGGAATCTCGAGAGACCTCGAAGATCCCGAGG
>NW_017094962.1:0-1349 GCF_001483705.2 Eufriesea mexicana
AAGTTCTCATACAATGCTTCACAATTTTCTTGGAAGTTATAATTCTCCAAAACCTTCGCAATCATAATTGAAATTTCAAAATTCGCCTGATCTTACAGTGTCTCTGAAAATTTCTAAACACCTGGTATGGCAGTAAATAAAGAGCCCAGAAATTCTCCTATATTCCTCGTACTCTCTATCTAGCAATCCTACGTTACTTACACTATCTTCCTAACAATCAGTGACTTCCAGATTATCAACAAAAATGGCCAAAAATTGTCAAATAGTCGATCCAAAAATCACAAACCTAAAAATCTCAAATTTTCCAACATCCTTTTAAATTCAGAGCCAAGAAATGTCCCTTCCAAACCATCATCAAACCCACCAAACTCGAATTTTCCTCCAGAAACAAGCACTCAGTTCAACCTAGCGAGGAGCCACTCCTGACCAAGCACAACAGTCTAATTTCGCCTGTAAACCTTGGAGAGAGCCTCTGGGTGGGCGGCTGGCAATCCGAAATTCGACCCTTGACACGATATTAATAGCCATGGACCATTGGGAGGAATAGCAACTCGGTAGACACGAATGTTAAGGTGGTGGAAGGGCCGCGAAGTGTCGGCGGGTGCCGGGAACCCGGACGAAGGCTAGTGAAGTGGCACTCCGCGTCCCCAGATCCAGATTAGTCACGGAGCTGCCGTGGGCAGACTGCTGTCCCGGCTTCCTGCTCGCGGGCCATCGCGTGCTTCTTCACCTACGAGCCGCATTCTGCCCTGAGCGTCCTCGAGGACCGAGTGCTCTAGTGCTTAGCCAGCTAATTACCTATCTGAGCTCACCACTGCTCCGTGCATCGAGGTTCCCCGTATCTCGTCGGAATATCTTCGGGACGAAAGTCGTGAAACGAAGTGCGGAAGGAATGGTAGGGAGAAATCAACGTGGACGACTCTTGACACCGTTCCGCGTACGTGGGAATCGGAAGCTTGACTTTGCTGCCAGGCCGCGTCACCTTTGCTGACGTCTTACTGTCGGCGTCTTCTTCGCGACTCCTGTCATCGTGCGAAGAGTCTTCAAGGTCTTCGGGGTCTTGGTGGAACGAGGCAAGTGGATAAAAGATTTGGTAACGAGGGTGGTTTTCGGAGAGCTTGTTGACTAGTTCGTTTGATTAGTTTGGGGTAGGTCATGGTGACAATTGTACAGTGTCAATGGTGGAAGCTTCGTCCTTTACTCTCCTGTTAAATGTGGTTTGTGTAGGTGGCAACAATTTTAACCCTTTGCACTCGAGAGGTGACTCTCAGTCACTGTTTGCTTCAATGCTATAACTCAAATAATGAATGATGATAATTATATTAACAACTACGCGCGAAATATCGAAA
>NW_017094963.1:0-1349 GCF_001483705.2 Eufriesea mexicana
ACAGATGCATTTTGTATCGATAATATGGGATTTCTCTGATCATTATTTCGCAAATTAAAACAAATATCTATCTTTATACCGATAATATTTAGTAAACTATTAACGTAAAAAGAAGTAATACTTAAAAAAGTTAATTATTCCTTCCCACCAGTATTTCGAGCCTCTATTATGGCTTCTGTGAATATGCCAATTCTTTGTACAATAATTTGATATTTCAAAGGAGTTAAAAATCCCAAATTCTTTTATTCATTTTTTTAAAAAGAGGGAACAGTACTGAACGAAACAGAATTTCCAAATATGTTCGTGCTCTGGGATTAGTTAATAGATGAAGCACGAGATCAAAGTATAGTAAGTAATTGAGCAATTACGTATATTGAAGCAACTTTGATTTTAACTAATCAAGCAATGTCAAAATAGCGGAACGCGCCTTTCAAACGGCGCATTTAATTTATTATCAAATACAGTTATTTGTATTTTATTTGTTACGTGGTTTGCAACGAAAACGACTCGACAGAAATTGGATTTTCAATAAATGGTTAATTGAATTTATTGCTTGTTATCAAAATTTGATGACACCTTTATACGTAAATTAATTTCATTAATTCAGAATGCAATATCATGTTTCGCGCTCAGGAGAGTCAAAGTCTTTATTTATTAAAACTTCAGTGAGCACTTTTATAACTAATTTAGATTTTCATACCCATTCTAGATAAACCAGAAAAGGAATCGGTAAACTACACTGTCCAGCGCGAACTTTAATCTCTAATATCCATTGAATAATTCTTGAAGAGTTTACTTTGCTGAAAACGAATCTGTAATGGAATATATATATATATATGTTCATGTACTTTTGTATACCAATTGAGAAATTGTGAAGATACTTCTCTAAATAACTTGCAATTTGAAACGGTTTAGTTATTCGATATAGAAATACGAATGATGTTTTAATACAAGTTAAAAAATAAACTCTGACCCAACTTTTAAGATGAGAATGGATCTTCTAACGTCTTCACTTTTCTTGTAATACTTCATTTTAGCCAAAAATAAGGAGGAAATAAAAATATCTTGACATTTATATACGTATCATAGAAATTTATCCTGTGAAAGTGCAAGTGTAGTTATAGTTTATAAAAAATGTATAAATTCACAAGTTTATTATTAATAACAAATAGTTCACAATGTAAATTTATAATAAAATTGAAAAAATGAATAAGTTATTGGTTATTCTTCGAAGTTATAACGAATTCATGTCAAAATGTAACAATAATTTATAAAAAGTTTATAAATTATTACACTTATTGTTAATAACAAGTCATAATATTGCTAATAACAAATTATCCATAACATAA
>NW_017094964.1:0-1349 GCF_001483705.2 Eufriesea mexicana
CCAACCTAACGAAACGTAATATGACACAACATACCGCGCCGCAGCCACTGTTTCTGGCCTCCCGGAGAAGGGCAGAGCATGTTAGAGCACAGTGGAGCGGAGAAATACACCGAAGAACAGTTTATACCACGAAAGTCGAAGCTAACCTAACCTAACACAATCCAACACCCCCTAACCAAAGGTAGCCCAGCTCAACCTGATGCGCCAAGACCACTATTACTGGCCTCCGCAGAATCGAACAGAGTATAGTAGAGCAACGAAGAGCGCAGAAAACCACCGAACAGTACTGTATAGCGCAAAAGTCACAGTTACCCTTTCCTAACCTAACCAAGCGTAGCATAACCAAACGAACATAACTAACCCTGACGTTCCTACACCATTATTGCTGACATCCCCAGAGCAAAGCAGGACATATTAGAGCACAGTTGAGCGCAGGAATCCACCGACCAGCGGTGTATAGCGCGAATGTTGAAGCCATCCTTTACTAACCTAACAAATCTTAACATAGCCAAACCTAACATAGCTCAAGGTAACGTGCTGCGAACACTATTGCTGTCCTCCCGAGATTCGAGCAGAGTATAGTAAAGCGCAGTAGAGCGCGGAATTCCATCGAATAACAGTGTATAACCCGAAAGACAAAGCTATGAATGCCTAACCCAAGGCAACGTAGCCTAACCAAACGTAGCCTAACACAACATAACGTGCCGAGACTACTATTGCAGGCCACTCCAGAACAAAGCGTAGCGTATTAGAGCAATCTAGAGCGCAGAAATCCATTGTAAAACTATGAATAGCTCAAGAGTCGAAGCTATCACCTCGAAACGTGGCAAATCGCAGTATAACCAAACGTATCATAGCACAAACTAACGTGCCGAGACCACGATTGCTGGCATTCCCTGAGCCAAGGAGAACATATTAGTGTACAGTAGGACGCAGAAATCCATCGAATGGCAATGTATAGCATTAAAGTCGAAGACAACCTGTCCTAACATAACCAACCTTCACATACCAAACATAGCATAACTTAAACCAAAGTGCCGAGAAAAATATTGCTCGCCTCCCCAGAGCCAAGTAGAATTCCTTAGAGCACAGTAGAGCGCAGAAGCTCCCCGAATACCAGTGTAAGGCACGAATGTCGAGGCTACCCATACCAAACCTAGCGTAACCTAACAAAACCGAACGTAACATATCTCAGCCTAACGTGCTGAGACAACTACTTCTGTGCTTCCAATCGCCAAGCAGCGAATATTAGATTACAGTAGAGCGCAGAAATCCTCCGAATAGCTGTGTACAGCGCAAACGTCAAAGCCATACTAACCAAACTTAACCTAGCCTAACCGAACCGAACG
>NW_017094965.1:0-1351 GCF_001483705.2 Eufriesea mexicana
GACGTATCTGGAAACGCGACAAAACGAATTTTCATACGTGCCAGTTTAACGGCTGAGCGAAGAAGAAGATGGACTGCTCGACTGCACGCTCGCGCTATTCGGACACTCGCTGGTTTCCCGGTGGGAAAAGCGGCGTGGAAACAATAGCCGTCTACCAGTCGTGTTCATCGTGGACGTTATTTGTCAGCATAACGAATATCATCGATGTCGATAGAGGATATCTGTCAAGCGACGTTGGCTGTCACGCGATTCGCCGGTGTAACGATGCGTTTGCGAGGGACACCTGTCATCGGCATATACTCGCCTGCAAAACTATTCTCTGGACAAACCGCGAAACTGGCATCCGTGTTACGCTCGTTTATTACCGCTGTCCCCGTTACGTTTCGTCCGGTACACGGGACGATTATAAACTCGTTGATTGCCCGGCTGATCCTGATCCGCCGCTGATTCGGCTACTTTCCGCTTCCGGGCCATTTCCCGGCCAGGAGTCGGGAAATTACTCGTTTCACGTTCCTAGGAAAGCGTTCGAAACAGAGATCACATGGAAGCTACAGCTTGCTGGAAGTTGTGCCAAGTGGGACAGACGGGATTTCTTATAAAATATCATGGATGACGATAACTCGAGATGTCTGCTCATTGTTAGTTGGCTCAAGGAGGATATCTAACTGTTGCGTATCACAGGATCATCGATCGTACAGTAGACAGCTGTAGAAGAACCGTGAGAAGCTAGGAGGAAGTCCTCTGCGAGGAGTACAGGTGCAATTGATCATGGCCTGACAGGTCTAACTTGGACGTAGAGATTTAGCCTGTCAGTTCGAAGTTTGGAAAGCGATTGGACGAACTTGTGACTTGGTATCCAATTATTTTGAACATTGGATCCCTTTGTTTGTCACATCCTACTTTTGGAGAGGTATATTAGGTCTGAGGACACTTTGTTCGTAAAGCTTGCTTGGGAGCTCACGAGATGGGTTTGTGGCTACTATTGTTGGGAACACAGACGAAAGACATAGCTCCTGGCAATCCTAGTGACCCAAAACAGCGAAGAGTCTTTGGTTCCCGATGTTATGTCTGTTTAATAAAGGCAAAGACCGTCTTTTCTCGTCTAGAGCTCACTGGCAAACTCTCCAATGCAGGATATCCCTTGTGCATCTCGAATAAGGATCTCGGTTGCTTTTGTAACGTGGAAACCAACTGCATTCAGTCAGCAACTGCATTTAGAAGGAATGGACAGGTTAATGAGGACTATGGAGAATGGATTTTCACAAAAATCCCTTTGCTAGAGAGTATGGTATAGTTGTTAGAGTGGAATTGACTGGAATTGGAGAGGACGTCGGATGATCGATAACAATGT
>NW_017094966.1:0-1353 GCF_001483705.2 Eufriesea mexicana
TTCTAGTGCTTAATTTTACGTCTATGTCCTAAAGATATGCTACAATAATGATGAAAGGTCAATCTCCCAGAGTGGATTCTACCGTGGATCAAATAGAGGCAGCCTCGAGTGACTCGAAGAACGGTGAATTCGGATTTGGATTTGGATTTAACGCTCGACCCACGTAATATGGCAGAAATTTAGCAGCCCAGGGACACGCGAAAATATAGCTGACAGGTCAGAGAGTCGATGGTTACGAGACAAGCGGTGAATAATTGTACGGCAAACCCCGGTTGATGTATTTCCCGAGCCCGGCAACTGTTTCCGTTTTCTCCTTTACCGAATGGGTGTCAAAATTTTCCACGAAAAAGGGGAAAAGGAGGAATAAATAACGAAATCCGGATCTACGAGACGCTTTTATTTCGTCGCCCGTGACCACGTACCGTGAAGCGTGAAAAATTGTCGTTTCGACGTTGTTAGGTTCTCGAGGAATTTAAATGAGAAAGATTTTAATTAAATTTGCGTAATTGCACGCGAAATATGTCACGCGTGTACGTAAGCGGCGTTCCGTGTGATTATGCCGATTTCGAAATTTTCTCGCGTTATTTATATTTCTGTTATTTATATCGGAAGATGGATATAAATAGCGGACAGGAAGATGCGTATCTTCGGGGAATTTATTCTTTCTTATATCTCGAACCAATGTACCCGATCGTTGCATTTGAAAGGGAGATTATGTACAAGTTGTCGATCCTTTTTCCAATGTCCGTTGCTTCGACCAGCGTTCGCAGCCGACGGAATTTATCAGGATAAATCTGTCCGACCGAGGCTGACCCGCGTGATTTATCTCCGCATCGTGCGCTTCATCTTGCCGCTCCGGCGAAATTGGGGAATTTGCATATCGACGCGGATCCCGATTATTGAAAAGTCAGAAATCGCTATCCGTCAAGGATCCTCTGTCAGCTCGTGAAATACTCCAATGACCGGTCGACGAACAAACGAAAAACGAAGAATCCTTAAGAAATATCGATTAAACGTAAGTTGGAAAAAAAACTGGGAAATTTTTAACGAAAAATTTGGAAACCGTTTAGGCACTAGTCCCAATACAGGACGCATTATTGAACAAAAGAGAATAAGAAAATTATATTTCTGTCAGTCAAAATTAAATCTCCTAATATCACCGACAAACTTGTGATTCCTTTTTACCGCGTGAAAAATTATTTTATGCAAGGAAATGGTGCGAAAAAATTCACGAAAATATCGCAGAGTAAGGAAGCATATCTAAATCTTATTTTAAAATCCGAAAATTGCACGAAAAAAAATTTCCCATATAAATAATCATAGAATAATAAACACCTAGAACTATGGTACCTT
>NW_017094967.1:0-1352 GCF_001483705.2 Eufriesea mexicana
TATAGCCATTACAATTCAATAGAATTTGACTGAAAAATTCAATTATATTGACATTTTCGACTAGTGTGCACAAAGAATAACCCTTGGAAGAAATGGTGTCTCGTTGACCTAGTCTAACATGACAATAATAGATAGGCGAATTTTCACTACGAATTGCATTGCTGGAATTCTCATACCCACAAATCGAATCGTATACCATCGCGTAGAAAGCATAACCGGATCCATCGAGAATAGAATACGGCGATAAAGCGTCGGCGTAGATACAAGGTCAGTATTAACAGGTCAGTATTAACCGTTTGATACACGATAAAAAGAACATCTCTACTACTGTGCCAGCACATGCCGTCGATAGCTTGAAAAATGAAGTCAGGCGGAACGAATAGAGCGCCCCCCTTGCCCCGTCGCTCCCCCATTGCACGCTCCTGATCTCTGCACAATACGCGAATAGTTATCCGGGATACCCCAGAAACATACTGATTGGAAATTACCGACACTTGATGGAAACCAATCAGCGCGCCTATCTATTAAAACTGGACTGAAAAAGTGTATACAAGATAATCTTCTAAGCCTTTTAACATGTCAATTGTCGCTGGGGTTATCGATAGTCAATATTCGACTCGCTAGTGGCGCCATGGTGGTCGTTAGAGACACGCAACGTCAATGGTAATAAAATTATTTCGTCGAAATTAATCGCGATATTTATACAATTATCATTACCATCCTAATCTTGAAAAAAAAAAAAATAAATAAAATAACGCGTTATGGAATATATTTACATAACCTCACATTTAACCATATACATTTATATTATTTACGTATGGAGATGAAAAAAGCGTTTTGACAGAGAAATTATATCGAACTAATTCAAAATTGCACTACAATCTGTTTTAAAAATCGCTAAACATGAATGACAGCAATGTCATATTTTTAATAAACAAATTCTATTTATTTTAACAAAATTCATATTTTGTGTTTAGAATCAGCTTAAGTGTATAATCTGAATATCCAAAAAAACAGTGAGAATCATCTTTATACAGACAGGAAAAATTTACAAATTTTAATCCACCATATTGGATCCATTATTAAAATTTCAAAAATCGACTTTCAATTTTAAACCGCCATATTGGATTTGATAACTCAAATTTAAAAGTTTTAACCCTAGATTCGGAATCAGCAACCTCGAAAGCGGGACATAGCCAAAATTTATAAAAATCCTCGCACTTTTTGATTTTTCGCCAGTTTTGCTAGGCTCCTGGCACGCTGTGCACCGTGAGAATTATTCGACGATACGAGAAACATATGACATAGTCTCACATCGAACAGTTCCTCGATAGCAGTCGATACAATTACAC
>NW_017094968.1:0-1358 GCF_001483705.2 Eufriesea mexicana
TTACCGTTGAATCAGGATTTTCGTTAAATCCTGTTTTTATCGGAAACAGGTTGTTACACGATGTTCACTCGTAGAGTTTTGTTTTCAATCTGCACAGAAGTGTTAATTAATGCGCGGAAAAGAATGTAAAAGTATTTACAGTGCGATGGAGGATCACTCGTGTATTTGTTATACTGTAAGCACCTCACGACATCAAAATAATTTCGGAATTTTTTAACATTAATTCTAAACGACCGTTTCCAAATTTTTTAATAAAAAGAAAGTAGATTTTGACTGATTTCAATGGTTTCTGTATTTCAGGGACGAGATTTAGAACAGTTTTTCCTTGACAAATAACAGGATTTTCTATACTAATTTCCTGAATATAATAGACCTTCCATAACTTATATTAACCAAGCTAAGATTTAGAGTCTTTAATGCTAGTAAAAGATACATTAAACGAGACATGTTCACATAATATAAATATCATTTATAAACAAAAAAAGAAGCAACAAACAATCTGATAAGAAAAGTGGGAAAACAGGGTTAAGACAAAATTAGTTTTCTGAATGAAGCTGACATGTTGGGGTGAACCCTTCATCCTTCAAGTTTGATGAATTGTCGATGAATCTGTCATTTATCCATTTTTATTGGCTTCTAAATATACCGTGAAAATTAATATTTGGCACAATTTTTTAATAATAGCATCCTTTTCTGGTGACATGACCTTCTTCTTCGGTAAAGTTAGAGTCATCTCGTCGATGAACTCTTCAGTTTCTTAAAAAAAGTAACAATTCTGTACAGATCAAAGGCACTATTTCTATATTTCATTAACTCTTATCAGAAAAAAGATCCTTTTTATTAGACAGAAGCACAATTTCTACGTCCCACAATCCTTCATATCTCCGCATAATTTTCATACCATACATAATACATAGGAACAAAGTTTCGAATTTTATAAAAAAAAAGTAAAACAAAATAGTAATTTATTTCGTAATTTATTATGGGAACTCCTAAAAAAATAATTCAGTTCTTAATTTACGCTATCTTGATCGTCTTTGTCGTCTTGAAATTTTATACTTATTTACATATATATGTATATATACTTCTTTTCATACTCAGTAATCAATGGGACTTTCCCATTCAATAAATACAGCAGCAACAGCAATAGCAACCAGCAACCATCAACAGCTACCAGCAATAACTACAATCAACAGTAACAGAAACAGCAACCAGCTGCGGCAACAACTATTAGCAACAGCAACCAGCAACTGTTAAATCAGTTTCAACATCAACTTCAATAATAATCGTCACCAACATCAACTTCAACTGGAACATCTACTTAAACACCAGCTTCAACTTGAACATCAACTTCAACT
>NW_017094969.1:0-1358 GCF_001483705.2 Eufriesea mexicana
AGTTCTCGATGGATGGAATCCGATAAAGCGAAACGAGTCGATGACACTGAAGGGAAAGTGAGAGAAAAGTGGGGGTGAGGAAAGAGCAACGAGCGCTAATTATAAAAGGGTCAAGTGCGCGTATTTTTTACGAGTGCTGCTGCTCGTCGAGGGTATGGAGAGTGCACGTTACGGGTTTCGTGGATTAATAACGGTTCTTGGAACACGCTTTGTTAGCAAAGGATCGTTAGGCGGAATTTTGAAGAATTCCTTTGAACGACACGTCGGCGAAGGTATTTTTGTTTTAACGTGTATCGCAATGGCGGCAGAATGCGAATGTTTTAAGATATTACGCCAGTGTTAGTAGCTTTCTCTACGGAATTCAGGCTTCCTTTTATTTTTCCGTCCAAGTTGAGGATTATCTTTGAAACAATTTTATTCCTATTCCATTCTATTTCTCGTACTCTCATTTTTCTCCCCTATTTTCTTTTTGTATAACCATCGGTAAAATATATTTCAGAAAGGAGAGGAACTTTGGATTAAAAGAAAATAGTATACGAACGTGTCTCCGATCTCATATTTCGTATGTCGTTAAAAATATATTTTAAAAAGAAGCGAAATTTTGCACGATAAGTGAAATAGCTAAATAATTACCTTCAAATTTGAATGCTATTCCATTTTATTTTTTCACTCTTACCTGTTCTTTTTTATTTAACTTTCTGAAGCTGTACGATACTTGTTTTATGCGAACTACGTTAAAAATGTACTTCATGAAATAAAATGAAGTTTTAGATACTTAACTCTTTACATTTGAAGACTTTAACTACAAGGAAGTAGCAACTCGAAGTTTCTCTGCTACAAAGATTAAAGTTTAAAGTAAAACAGAATTTTAGATTACTCCGACTGAAATACTACTGAAATATCTTTATCTCTGTATATGTCGATTCTTAAAATCCTCAAACTCCCCAAATTATCATTTAACGTACGATCAAGCTATATGTTATATTTTAAAAATACTAATATATTATAGTTATTAATAATTTGATAATATATAATTTCTAATTAAATAAACAGGTACTAAAATTAATTATTACTTAATTATGAAATTAATGAAAT
Organism: Eufriesea mexicana; assembly: GCF_001483705.2. Classification (NCBI taxonomy): domain Eukaryota; kingdom Metazoa; phylum Arthropoda; class Insecta; order Hymenoptera; family Apidae; genus Eufriesea; species Eufriesea mexicana. The sequence continues at coordinate 1,096 of NW_017094969.1, forward strand.
TAATTTCTTAAATATTAATTATGAATACTAACATTAATATTAGAATCTTTGAAGTTCCTGTTTTACTATAATATATGTACATGCACTAAAATCAAATAGAACCTAACTACACCAAATTCTGTTTTTACACGATTTTGATTTAACACGAATAAGGAAAAATTAATTCTCCTTTCACACGACTTATTTTGATTTAACACGACCGACCCAAATTTTTGGCCTAGCCAAAACACAAACACAACGATTAATTACTGAATTCGTTCTTA
>NW_017094970.1:0-1358 GCF_001483705.2 Eufriesea mexicana
ATCCGCATTATGTATAGGTTACTCTGGAACCACAATCGAATTTACATCATCAGTGGACAAGGTATTCCAACGGCTACATTACTGTGATGATGGCTATATTCTGAACTTTGTTGCCAAATGTCAATACCTGGAAGTGTAGTGGGCCTCAACTTTGTCATTCCAGAATTGTCATGGAAATTGAATCATCTGCGAATAGTTCAATGCCATATCTACATTGCTACACGGGTTGATATAATATGTACCGTACTGTCAATTTCTAAATCTCACAAGCCATAACCGTAGTATACCCTGACCATTATAGAATTGCATTAGAATTTACAACATCAGAGGAGAAACTTATTCAACAACTACAATAATGTGTTAATGGCTGTACTCTGTTTCTTTTTGTCATTTGTTAACATCTCAAGGGATGATGGATCTGCATTTCCCGTTTTATAATTGCTGTGCATTGTACACCATCAGTGAAAAGATCGATCCATCGGCAACAGTGGTTCATTGGTAGACGTACTAAATGCCGTTCTGTCAACTGTATGTATCACTAGACATAACCGCAAAATTTGTAGGTTATGCTAGAATGACCTTCGAATTTACATCATCAGTGAAGAATGTACTCCAACTGGTACATCACTGTGATGGAGGCTGTATTACGTACCATGTTGCCAATTTTTAATATCTCGAGATGCAGTGGATCGGTATTTTGTTATTCAAGAATTTATATAGAAAATAGCCATCGCTGAACACGCTAGTCCAGCGACTACAGTGTTATATTTGTGGATATAATAAGTACCCGATTGTCAGTTGGAAATAGCTCAAGACAACCGTAATATACATAGAATACACTGTAATTCCTTTGGAATTTACATCGTCACCGAACAAAATTATTCAACGGGTACAATACTGTGGTTATGGCTGTACATAGTACTGCGTTGCCATTTTTTAATTTCTCGAGGGATAATGTAAGTGTATTTTGTCATTCTAGAATTGGTATACTATATAAACCGCCATTAAATTGATTAATCGGATGGCAACAGTGCACTGTTGGAAGATGTACTAAATGCCCTACTTTCAGTTGTAAATATCACTTGCCATAATCGCTCTATACTTAGGTTTTTCTAGGAACACTTCCGAATTCTCATCATGCAGGAGGAAAGTAGTCCCACGTACACATGACTGTGATAATGGCTGTATTCAGTACTCTGTCCGCAATCGTCAATTTCTCGTGGGTCATTCGATATGTATTTTGTCAATCTAGAATTGTTATAGAATTTAAATCATCATTGAACAGGTTAATACAGCGGCTGCAGTGCTCTGCTGGTGGATGTACTGATTGCAGTTCCCTCCATTGGAAATACCTCAAG
>NW_017094971.1:0-1358 GCF_001483705.2 Eufriesea mexicana
TTGATGGACGGTTCAAGTGCCACGAAGTTTTTGACAGAAGATGCCACGGTGTCTGCTTTTCATTCTGATCCTGTTCTGTAGGATGACCCCGTTCATGCGAATTCGCGCTTCGCGTGTAACTATTAGGCTGTATAATTCGATAACTTTTTGAAAAATCTTGGAAATTATGTACAGTCGGTGTTGTTAATAAAATAATATGCTAGAGTGTAATTAATAATTATTCGGTGGATCGTGTGACTATTGACAATGGTATTTGACAAAAGATAGCGATATTTTATGTCTCATACGTTACGTAGGAGAACAAAAAGTGGAGAGCAATTAGGTTAGTTTATTTGAGTAATTAAGCTATTAAGATTCTTGCTGGTTATAGCAACGAAGTTTTGCAAGCTACCTAGAAAAGCCACGTCCTTATAAGGACACTTACCTAATAAGGAACTGTTTGAATATGGGCATATGATAAGTGTGAACACGCATATTTTAAAATGATGCTTTGGGTGACGTGCACGCTGATATTATAGTTAAACGCATCATGTCGATTTAAAGAAATGCTCAGGAAATAATTTATGAATTATGTTAACTATTCACTCGTTTCTGTGGTTTCCCAGGGTAGGAAGGTTAGGTTAAGCAACTCAGAACATATCCAATAATTAGGTACATCAGACCTAATTATATTCAAAAGACACCTAACACTGTCAATAATCCTACACCTGTCATACTCTCAATCTCAAATTTAAAAAATTGTCAATCCAGCAATCCACCTTTAATTCTTTCTGCGCCCCTAGCACCAAAAAATTAAATCTCGTTCTCACCGATAATGACAACAACGGCAAGATCTCCGTACGAGAAGATAGCAAAGTCTCGATGAAGTAAATGGACTCAAAAATTCGCGGAACTGGGAAGGGTTGAAAGCCCCGGATGCTCGACCACGAGAAACAGCAATTCTCGAAGAAGCTGCACCAGAGCGGCACAGAACCGGTGGAAAAGTTGCCACACAAAGCAGCGTAGCTCGAATCGAAAGACTCGCATCGACGTCGAAATTAATCGCGGCGGAGTTGGACCGGAGCAGAGGCCACTCGACCCGAGACGAAATAAAAACGTCTTCCACTCCGGTGGAAGAACGGCGAACGGAGAAGCGGGACAGGAAGAAAGAGGGAAAGAAAGGAGAAGCCTCGATGAGCACCGTTTGCGCCAGTAAAAGCGAGAAGAGTCTGGAGGAGGACATCCGTCCGTCGCGATCTTCCTTCCCTTCGACTAACTCGACGCGGAAGAAGACGCGCTTCACCCTCAGTGCGGTTCTTAATCGTTGATGAGATCGCATTCGGGACGAAGAGGGACGTCTCTGCCCCCTGCCGTCCACC
>NW_017094972.1:0-1358 GCF_001483705.2 Eufriesea mexicana
AATTTAATAATATACTAATTTATTCGTTAATTTAATTATTTAATAAAATAACAATTCGATAATTGGATAATTGAATAATTGAATAATTTTTGAATTCGGTAATTTACAAATTTAATAATTCGGTAATTCAATAATTTACTGGTTTAGCAATTTAATAATTCGGTAATACGAAAAGTTAATAATTTAATAATATACTAATTTACATATTAATTTAATTACTTAATAACATGGCAATTTGATAATTCGATAATTGAATAATTGAGTAATTCGGTAATTTACTGGTTTAATAATTTAGTAATTCGATAATATGGAAATTTACTAACTAATTAACTTATTAATCTAATTATTTAATAATATGTCAATCCGATAATTTGATCATTTAATAAATAGAAAATTCGACAATTTAGTAATTTAATAATTCGATAATTCAATAATTTACTGAAATAATAATTTAATTATTCCATAATTTCACGACCGAATATTTTAATAACAAAATAATTTCGGAATTCAATAATCGACTAATTTAACAATTTGGTAAAGTAATAATTCACAAATTTACTAGTTTACGATATCGCGAAACATCAGACGGAAAAATCTGCATAAATTAATCCAAGTAACTTCATCGCCGTTATTAAGTCCTAATCTCCAATTCCATCGGCACCGTCCATGCCCCGCCAAAAGGAAAACAATTCGACTTTCTTGCAAAAAAAGTCCATAATTAATTCCGCGTAAAGTTCATCAAACTCCTCCATGCATCCAATTAACACCGCAACAACCAAAACGACCGGATTATCTCTGCCACTGGTAAAAGGAGCGATCGTATCGTGGCCGAGAGATGCCATCTCCCCGATAACAATTCCGCACACGTGAAAGGTACCTGCAAAATTTCTAACCGGGCTGAGTTAACGCGGCAGACACGCGGAAGAGATTTCCCAGATGCACACACGCGCCGGTATTCCGATGAATTTTAATACATATCCGAGTAAATCACCGTCTACGAGGCGGGGCTTTAAATGATGTATCAAATTTTGCCACGCTTTCACCGGCCGCTTTCTACAATGTTGCACGGCCTGCCTGCTTTTCGAGATGGTAACCGGACCCGTGAACGCCGGAATGGTCAACCATCGACACTTATCGACCGGAACAATCTTCAGGAAGTGCACCTGCTAAATCCGGGTCATGGCCGACGTACTGGCAAATTGAATTCCGCCCTTTCTCTTCCACGAGGGCCGAGCCAAGCCTCCGCTTTCCAATCTCTTTTAATCAGAGAATACCTTATTTAGATTTATTTAGATTTACCATTGCAAAGTGTATTTGGATAAGGTTTGATCAGATTCGATTTGTGGAGCTTGTTTGGA
>NW_017094973.1:0-1361 GCF_001483705.2 Eufriesea mexicana
ATTCCAACTGTTCGCCGAATATCGCGAGATCAACAGATTTTCCATCCGAGATAAAACGCGGACTTTTTGGCAAAACTGCGAGCGCAACTGCGATGGTTAAACGGTCCCGAACGAGGCGTGGAATAGCGGGAAAAGGGGCGAACTCCGAAGCGTGGCGGAGACAGGTACGATACGACGCCTGTACTTTTTCCCTCACGCATCGCGAGTTTCGCCGCTGACCCCGACCACGAGGGAGGGATTTCCTCGATGGAGAGGCGGTCGAAAAACTCGGGAAACATGCCTTTCAACTTTGCCGTGTATCCCTGCAGGGATATTCGCGGGTTCCATGGGGCGGGAGCGGTCCAAGGGCTGCCAGCCAGGCTTTTCCGCCCTTCGCGTGGTCGCCTAAGCGGCTTTTTGCGGGACGAACGGGTCCGTTTCTCGTTCGCGGAATATGGCACCTCCGTCCAGCCCAGACTCCCCCTTTCACGGCCTCGTCGGCAAACGCCCGGCTAATCGCGAAGATCGATCCATCCAGATCCGATCCAGATCCGATCCAGATTCGATCCAGATTCCCCACGGCGTCTCGAGCCGCGTCGAGAAGATTCGCACTCGTTTGATCGCGCAATCGAATTAGGAGACGCGGATGGTATTCAAAGGATCGCTATCGGGGGACTAAGTAACTTTACCCGGTGACCCTTGCGAGTCCACCGCCAAGAGGCGAGTCGGGGTAATCTGGAAATTCGATTTGGAAATTTCCTCGCGCACGGGAGGATGCACGGGGGCAACGAAGATCGAGCCACGTTTGCGGTTTTCGTTCTCTGACAGGATGTATATCACGGCCGATATAATCGAGTCGGACGGTTCGTTCCGGCGAGATTGAATTAGAAAGCGTGCCGCGCTTCTTGTCGCATCTCTTGACGGATTAAGATGGAACCGCGTTGGACACGTAAAAATGGATGGTCCGTGGGGAACAGGGCGGAAAGAGGAGCATCCGGGGGATCAGCGGGCATCGAAATAAGGGACAGGGACCTTCGATCCCGCTAAGTAACGAGCCTTATCGTTCCCACCGCGAACAGAAGCTCTCTCACGCGGTCGATATTCGTCGGGGAGATATTCGAAGCCTGTGTAAGCAACGAGAAACCGAGAGTGCTTGCTTTCGCATTCGTTTAAAAGCCCAGAGAATACGCTTACCGGGAATGATCGCGCGGCCAAGTCTCGCCTCTGCGGCCATAATTGCTCCACGCTCGTAAATTTCCGCGAAGCGTACGCGCGAGGACAGCGTTAATGATTCCCGGATCGCGTGGGTAACGTCGGATAAGTCCTCGCGCGGGAAAGAGCGAAGAGGAGCGGAGAGGAGAGGAGAGGAGAGGAGAGGCGGG
>NW_017094974.1:0-1359 GCF_001483705.2 Eufriesea mexicana
TTCTTGCCTTTTCGGAAATAAAACAATAAAATATGTCCGAAATGAGCGTCTTGTTCTTCCATTTTTTAATTGGGATAAAAACGAAATTAAATAACTAATCGATACAATTTTACAATTAAATTAAAGACGGAAGTCCAAACAACGAGAAAACAATATAAGTAAAATGCCTTGAACACGCTGACAAAACAAAAGAATGTGCGAAAGCCATCTATTGACAAAATCCGCAATCACTTAGTTGCCAACCCAATATATACCTAGGTAACGGTAACAAATATAATATGAAATGTGTCAAATGTTCACGATTTGCATATAAAGGAATTGTAATAAAACATAATAACGTCGTATGTACCCAGCACACATAAATAACAAATATATTTATCAAATTTTACATTTTTCAAACGAACTCTTCTCCTCCCCATATTATAAATATTACTAGATAATACGCTGTACCAAAAAGTTAGATGCATGGCCAACTAGGCGGTCGACTCGCCGCGTCGTTCATCTACGGTCGGATATTCCAGGGAGTGGTGGGAGTAGTGGGACAAGGGTGGGGGTCTCGAGCATGCGTTAGTGGAATATAAGTTTGGTGTCTCAACAGATCCCGTTATCGTTGAGCGAGGGGCCGTGCTGGGAGGGTTAAACAACTTTCGGAACGAGGAATAAGCGAGTGGACGTTAGGTTAGGATCGGGACGAATGAATTCTTGGAATTTGTATGATGCGTTATTGAGATGTATCATATGAATGTGTAGCGTGTGTGTGAGTGAATAAAAGACGAATGAACAATAATGAAAGGGCAGATTGGATCAAGAATCGAAAAGAACAAGAGTGTTGATCAATGGCGTAATCATCGATCATTATAGATTGTTATTAGTTTTAATCTTTTTAGTTGTACTTTACTCTTACTTACTCTTATAATTAGTCTCATTTAGTTCGTAATAAATATATATTTTAGAATTAAATAACATGTCTACTTGTTTTACAATAGTTAAGTATATCCCTACAATTATTGATGCAAGAAAATAGAGAAAAGGCTAGACTAGAGAAAATAAAAGTAATTATCGTAATAAATCATAGTCACCTAACGACGGCATCGAGCCTGCTAGAAGTTGCAGGTCAATAGTGATCTTTGGCCTTCAAGAACCTTCGGTACTATACAGGCATCAAGAGGTTATATGAGGGATTTTAAGGTTAAAAAGGACCTTTTAAATCTTAGTTTTCAGGAAAGGTTCAGTCTCAAACCCGGAACAGCACAAAGCACATTTAATTATCGTAACTCAACACGTTTATTCTTTTCTCTTTTTGTATCTGCAGTTAGACGACTGTTTAATCATCTATTCGTATTTATCTATGTACATTAG
>NW_017094975.1:0-1363 GCF_001483705.2 Eufriesea mexicana
AGCTCTAATAATTGTATCATTAATTGAATTAAATAATAATATTGATATATCTTAATTTCCTTAAGATATTTTAATTTAATTTTATTTTAAATTAAAGTTAATATATTTTTTTTTTTTCTTGTTGAACAGTATCAATTTTCGTTGTTCGCAGATTTTCGTAGAAAACGAATAGCTAGGAAATTGGATCAAAGCAGTTACAAATATTAGATCCTTCTCGCAACCACCAAACTTCTCCACGCTCGTTACCCTCTCTTCCGCTTATTTTCGCCACGCGATCCCTCTGTTTTTACGATTGGCCTCGTTCAAAGAGGCAGAAACACGATTCAGACCGCGAAGTTACTTTTTCCCCCGTCAGTTAATCGGTTTATGTTGCATCGAATAATTAATTCTCTGGCCCCCCCGTTAATGAGCAGCAAGCCAGGCTTTTTCGGCTCGTGTCGCCCGGATAATTGAAGCGGCTGATCCCATTTGCTAGCATTAAACGGACGACGCGTCCCCTCGAATTATCCCGGCAAGTGTGTTGCTGACTGGTAATTACTTGCTCGCAATTAGCGAAACAAATAACCGCGTCGCGGGCCTACGGACACATTTTTCCGATTACCGTGCTGCATTGCTCGAACTTCGAAAAATATTGCCAGTGTACAGAGAATCTCGTGTCTTTTGAACCCTATCCCTAATAACAGTCCTCTGGACTATGTTAGTATAGTTACATGTTTTCAAAAATTACGATTCTTATGGTGTCTTGATTTTTAAATTCGAAAGACTGTCAATCATGAAAATTGTAAAAATTAATTGTCCACACAATAATTTTACGACAGGTTTATGCAATCCTGAGAAAAACCAATTTTATATAAATTTTAATTTATGCACAATATTCTTTTTATGGTATTCCCTCAGAAAAATTTCGAATTGCTATTTCTTCCTTTTTTCTTTTTTTTTTAGGAAAGGAAACGTTAATTTATAATAAATTAAATAATTACCTATATGTAATTCGATATTTTGTAAATTCCGTTGCTAGAAATTTTTGGTATTCTAATTTCTTCGATACATTAATCCTAGTTTAGTATTTTCCAGTTAAATTTCTGCAAACATTTCAATTTTATTTTATTCCTTGAACGCCAGTAATTTTAATAAGGATATGTTTTCATTATTTTATAATATATCGTAGAGCGTTATTAGGGTATATCGTAATGAGATTTTCTGCAGGAAGTACACAGCGATTTTTCATGTTGGTAAAAACAAATTTGTACGAAAACAATTTCCACGTCGGTCAGTTTTATCGTTAAAGAGCCGGGACACTTGCACGTTAAACAAACTCTCCTAGCTCGTTGCGTGTTCGCAGCATAATCGAACCGTATAATCT
>NW_017094976.1:0-1363 GCF_001483705.2 Eufriesea mexicana
AAACAAAGATTATCCACTCAATGTTACGCGTTAATCCGAATGTTCGATTATAAACGAATGACTGGAGGGACGTCGAGGTGGGGAGGGTATGTAAAGATGGTTGGACGTGGAGGGCGGAAAAGCGGGTGGAAAATCGGAGGTACCATTGAGATTTAATAGCTCGGGGTGTTTGGAAGATATTTGTCTGCAAAGAGATATTTTTCGAGATTATTTTGCTTTTTGATAATTACGTGAATAATTATCACACTGATTTTGATGATTTTTTCATATGTTGAAGAGATATTTTAAATAACTTTCTTTCTAAATATGTTATCCCATCTAGGTTTTAGTTTTTGAGATATTCAAATTAGAAAATTTTAGCTATTGTATTAAAAAGAAAAGCTTAAAAATTTTTAAGCATTTAAGTACAGGTAAAATATGTCATCAAATTTGAGATATTATTGGGAATCGTTTTGTATGTGAATTAGGATGCAGGAATTATTTTATGTTCGAAATAAAATTTATCGCGACACCTGTGTACAGTTTGGGTTCGTATAGGGTTATATGAAACGAATGAGTTAAATGGTTTGAAGAGCCAGAGTGTAATAGAGAAGAATAAAATATGTAATAAATTTCTTATAATAGTAATTATTAATTATGAATTTAAAATTCATTTCGGGCATTGTTTCTCGTCTACAATATACTATTAAAAAGTTAACCTGTCCGTGATGTGGCCACATTGTGCAGGACATCCTCTGCAAGCTTCCATCAAAAAGTTATGACCTGTTTATTCGATTTACATTTTACTTTCTAGTTTTACTTTTTTCTACCATTCTGTTTCTGGAATTTCCTTCTTTGTCACTTACTCTATTGTTTTACTTTAATTATAACTGGGTTCAATTTGCTCGGTTTTGATGTCGAACGACGAAATTTCATTCAAAGATCTGACCTGGTTTAGTTTTGAAAATTTTTTGGCAACCGGTATTTCGTTTTTCTTCTCTTTGCTGGTGTTCACGCGCTCACGAGTTTACACATTGTATCGAATCTTAACGCATAGGTGGTGTTTGGTGTATCGGGCTGGATCATATTCGATTTGTTGAGCGGACTGTACACGTTGGATTATACCTTACGATAGAACTGGCAAACCAATCTAACTGAAGACAAAAACACAACATTTTGGTGACTTTGGTTGTCAAAATAAAAATTTGGATTGTTCAACATATGTATCTTTCTTTAAATATATGTTTAAATATATGTGGATAATAAATAGACAAGATAGAAAGAGAGGAGAAATATCATTACAAAAATATAAAATTATAATTAATATTGATGAATATATTATATATTATATTATAATGAATATGTGAAAAATTACTATAGAAAT
>NW_017094977.1:0-1366 GCF_001483705.2 Eufriesea mexicana
AAAAAATTGTAAAAACCTGAAAAAGAGGAAAATTCGCAAGTAGATCATATTGCAAATTTCAAAGTCAACCTTCCAGGGCTCAAATAATTTTTCTTGCATTTTTAATTAAAAATTTCGCATTCAACTTTGTCTCTTTGGTCACTTATTTTTGCAATTTTTCTTTCGATATAGATATAATTAATTTTTCAATATCTCTTTGAGTTCCATTTTTCTTATTTTATTTCTTCGTCTATCAGTCATTTAATTGGTTACGCTAGGGTCGCTGTGAAATACTTATTTAACTCGAAAGAGCCCATATTATCTCTCCACGATTATTAACACCCAATAACGAAAAAAATAAAAAAATAAAAAAATTGCAAATAAATCACCCAAAATAAACAGTTCAAACGTTCGTCAATCTCGAAGTAATCGTGTATTTATAATATTATCCCTTCATGATCGGTACCGTCTGAGATAAAGAATAAAAAAGTTGGAAAAACCCGAAAAAGAGGAAAATTCGCAAACAAATCGTGTCTCGCCGGCAACACGAGTCAGAACACATAAAAGCGGAGGAAAATAAAGAAATAAAATTTCGCGAGTCCGTAGGATCATAAGCTGCAGCGGGCATTTGTATTCCTGGTCGGTGGCAGCCGTTTCCAGTAAAACTGAAGAAACAGAAAGCTTCCCAGCCCCCTTATCTTTATTCCGAGCCGTAAAACGTTTCCCGTGTCGCTCCATCTCAAACGGAATATCTCGCGATAACGCGAAACGGATCCGTGGACGCGTAAGCTGCTCGGGAAATATCGTTCAGACTCGGTGGATCCGCGCTAAGATCGATATGATCCAAGGATGCAACGGTGTATCAGTTGCATGCATTTCTCCGGCTTATCCATGCGAAATTTATCCGTATTTGCTTCCATGATAATAGTAATAAGACGTCCACGGCTTGCGGAGTATTATTCCGAAATGTACTCGATTGCTGTGCACCTTTGTGCACGTATACGTGTGTCTGTGTTACGTACGAATAAATTGAAGTATTCTCCGTGGTATCTGTTGGTCGTAATTTTCATACTGCGGGGATTCCGGGTTGAATAGTTGCTTTCGAGAAGGATATCTGGGCTGCTAGTAGTGTAGGTCGAGCTTTGAGCAAACGCAGTACTATATTGCTATATAGCATCTTCATTTGGGAAGTGACAGAGCATGCACACTTGGTATTTGTGCTTTATAGAGAAAGGGAAAACCGTGTTCGATTAGGTATTATTCTGGTGTTAATGGTTGTATGAGTTTTTGTTTAATTGTGTTGGAATTGGAGGGAGAAGGAGCTAATAGTATAGGTCAATCTGTGAGTTGTCAGCTTGTAATTTCGTTGGACTACTTATTTAGAATT
>NW_017094978.1:0-1366 GCF_001483705.2 Eufriesea mexicana
CGATAACGCATAGAATATCGGGGGAATATCGCGAATTTAATCCTTAATTGTTAGCTATGTTGCGAGCTTTACATGATTTCCCGCGGAGATTTAGCGCGATCGAGAGCCTGAAAGAAAGTGTTTGCGTGTAGGAATTCGTGATACCAGGGGTGCTCTGGGGATCGTTCTTTGAGATCGCAGTGGTAGTGTAGAAATAGGAATTAGTTGGTGGAATGAGAGGACTAGTAGTATTTTGAATTATTATCATTTATTCTGGTATTATTAGTGTTTATTAATATAAAATTATTAATCATGTGTACATCTACTCAAAAGTTTATTCGCACTTCAAAAATCGACGTTTATTTATTTAATTGCCTAATATTTTTATTCATATTTCTTTCAGTCTAATTTTAGTTATTATTATACATATATGATGCGTATATGAATTATTGCCCTTCTCCGTTCGTACCCTAATTTCTATCACGGATTGTAAGTCGTCCCCTGCAATAGTCCCTGTAAGCTTAACTCATACTTCGGAAGCATTTATTATACGCTAATATCGTTTTATAGAAATGTTAATGATAGACATAATTGTACCATTTATTGTATCATTTTAAATCCAAAAGCTTCTGATACAAGCTCAATACGATTCGTTTTCCTCTTTCAATTAAACAATCTTGCTTCGAGAAACTACCTACATCTGGTCCACCCCTTCGGTCGCGGAATTCCTCCAACGAAGGATATGCTCGCAAGTGTACATCTCCCTTGCTCGCGGAATTGCTTTTCCGTTGTCAGTTCGCAGGTTGGGCGGGTAAGAACCGGGAAGAACAGCGAGATGGTAGGGTGGAAGGGGTGGTAATGACATCGGTGCACTGTCTGGAGCAATGTGCTCCGCTGGAAGGGAAACGGTAAGGGTGACACCGGCCCAGGAGGGCAGAAAGGAGAAGCGTTGGACGACTGGAAATAGCTTGTTGCATTCAGACGAGGATAAGCCGTGGCGGGCTCCATCTTGTTTACTTTGTAGAATGGTTCGCTGGTATTTGGCCCCGTAGTCACCCTCTGCCACCCCTCTCTGTCTCTCCGCGAGCCTTGTAAACGTTCGACCCTTCGTCTCGTCGCCCCCTTCCACGTCATTGCTTTTATTTCGCCGCTGGCCTTGCGGATGGTACGATGAAATATGTAAAGGAATGTGTACGAGGTGAAAACGTTCGTTGCAGACGGGAAGCGGAAGATACTCGCGCGGGAAAGTAAGTGCTTCTCGAGTGCGTTTCTGAAGTTGTGGAGGGTGCTTCCACGTTGTCGTTCTTCCGATATCGATTGCCAGATCGGTGGTAAATGGGAAATCTTTACCACGGTACGTGCTAGTAGTAGTTTCGGAGTCATTTTG
>NW_017094979.1:0-1367 GCF_001483705.2 Eufriesea mexicana
CGAGTTCAGTTGTCAAGAAGAGACGTACCCTGTTGGACATGCTCCCTCAAGTATTTCTAAAATGAATCCTTACCTTGCCCTGTTTACCCAGCTATTTCTAATTCAACATAGAGGAATATTCGAAGCGATTGAAATTAATCCATGACACCTGTCAATTTTCTGAAACTTTAAAACCGGAAGGGACAGGTGAATTGCTATCCGATCCGAAACTCAGTGTAACTCGATTTCACGGCGAGCATGGGCGCGCGTTAAGTGTCCCCTTAATTTTTAAACGAGGCAAATGCGCGGTACGTGACCGATTATGGCATCGTCTTGCCTAGCAGGTTACCCCGAGGCGGTGCACGTTTTTCCCTGCCTCATCCTCTCATCACGATTTCTTCTATCCGTCTGCAATATCTGCCCGGTTCCCGAGCACAGTCCAGATGAGCGTTGTGATAGACGAAAAGAGCAAGCGCGAGATATACGAGCGAAGTGTCGTTAGAGTGGTCAAAAAAGGGAATCTCCTTGGCAGAGAGAGTCGTGAGCGAGGGACGATGAGTGCAGAGGTTAACGAGATCCTGATACTTTGAATGGTCTGTTCGCATCGCGGGAGTGTATCCTCCCTGGTTGAATCGCGTCGGGCTCTATCGAATCTCTGCCGGGTCCACTATAGCCGAGTTCTAGGTCCGTGCCAGAGCCAGGGGAACCAGTCTTTTCCGCTCTATTTTCGTGCGACGGTGATTCACGGAGTGGACCCTGATCCCTGTCGTACGTCGTTACAAAGTGAACGACAATATTTATGCGCGGTGTGGAACCAGTCTGGCAAATATCGCCTGGCAGACCGGCTCTTCCTACTGCACGGGTCCGCCGATTTGCATAAGGTGCCCTCGTAAATCATCGTCGGATGTTTTGGCCCCGGCGCAACGTGTACATCCTCGTAAACGACACGTAATACACGGATAACGGAAACGCTAACAAGTTACTCGTCGTGACTGGATGCTGTCCTACGGGCTGGTACAAGTTCCCCTGCCGGGACCCGAATCTCACGAAACCGCATCGCTAATGAGACGAAAGAGCTTTGTCTACTCGATTTATCGGCACGAATATGTTTGTACCGCGGAAGTTGAGGACTCAGTCCTTGTTTTCCGCCTTCTTTAACGAGGTGAGGATTTTTCAAGGATCAGTTGCAGGGTTTGCAACCTAAATCCTGCCAATTTCTGTCACTCATGAGAGAGGGCAAAGGCAAAGGTTTGGATTAGGCTGATGAAGCTGATGTTTGCCTGTAGCTTATTGCCAGGGGTATAGCAAATTTGTAGGAAATTGACAGATCTACTCTGGTCAAGTCCTCACCTAACTATAGAGCCCTTGGGACTTGGTAGGTGGTGTCC
>NW_017094980.1:0-1367 GCF_001483705.2 Eufriesea mexicana
TTTTTGCCATACTTTCGTACACGTTGTCGAAGTATTACGCGATTTTTCAGCGGAAAATAGTAGCGGTTGCAAGAGTTATGCAAAGGAGGATGTTAAAGAAGGGCGTTTATGGCATCGCCTGGAAACGTAAAGTTCCTTCGGGATTTTTAACCCTACGCAACAACGTTTGAGAGCTAAGCTCGATATAATCCGAGACACGTATGACCGACTTGGGATGAGTCGGTCGTTCGTTTACAGGCCACCATAGGCACGAAGCGTGCGATAAAACTAAAAATCTGACAACGCGTGATCGTACCGGCGAAAGTCTGGAATATCGAACCACTCGTCGAAGCGATAGGTGTATACGTTTCGTATGCCGATTGCGCGAGTCACGACGAAGTGGTAAACGTGACGAAAATTGGAAGATTTTTTCAAGCGGGGGACCTTGATATCGAATTTGATATATAGATAAGGCGAAGATAATTCCGCGCGAGCGTATAAATAGTCGATGACAATAGCGTTGGCGATGGAAAGACGAAACGTCATACCGATAGGCGCTGCGCACCTTTCACTCTCGAGGAATGGCGAGAACGACGACTATACTGGACGATGAAGCCGCGGATCTCCTATAAATCGTGGCGGCTTCCCTGCGAGCTTGGCTCGGTGCGTAATTTTGTAATACAGCGCGTCGATGCCAAAGGGACGCAGGGGAACAAAAGACACGGTGTATCGCGATGGCGGTTGGAACCGGGGAACGAAAGCCTGGCCGGTGCGCGCTTAATTTATGCCTTCCGCGTAGCCTTTGTTCCGCGGATGAATTCGACCGCTAATAAAAAGCATCGGCCGGTCATTTACGCATCGACGATTTCGCCCCTTGTTCTGCTCGAACCCTCGCGCGCGCTCCTTTTTCTCGGAATCGTCATCCACGCGATATGCGCCGGAAGAAGAAAGGGGGGAAAAATCGCTTTCGACGAAACGCAGAAAGCGGAAAAAACGTCGGAGCCTGGGAAAAGGGTGCGGGAGCGATGAGTGTAAACGCGTGTGAGACACGGTCCGAGAGAGAAAGGGAGGAATGTAAAAGGAAAGAGAAGAACGAGATTGAGAAGAGTAACGAGAGAAGAGAGGAGAGAGGAGAGATTTGCATCGGAAGCGCGCTGTCACGCGTGTCATCTTTAATTCGTACGCGCGTTCTTCCTCTCTTTTCCCGTTCGCCTAGCAGTTCAACACTCGACGAGAGTTCAAGATGGCGGAAAAGGTAGCAGGTAACGTAGCAGGTAGTACGGAAACGGTTGAAAATGTTCGTCGAACGCGTCGACCTGACAGTCGGTATTTCAGAGAACGCGAAGCGACTGGTAATTTGATTTTCCGATGTCTTAGAGGTAGATACG
>NW_017094981.1:0-1369 GCF_001483705.2 Eufriesea mexicana
ACAGAGTCAGAGTACATCGCTTCCTATTGGTACTATTGGTGGACTGTCATTGGATAGAGGTAAAAGTAATTGGAAAACAGGAATGAAGTTGGACTTGGACGAATAATTGGAAAAACCGTGCGGCGATAATCGGTGCAAATGAGAAAGATTATTGGAGGTATTCGCATTATGACGGGGATACATGGTGGAAGAAAAAAAAGGAGTCAGCTACTCTGGTCGGCCAAAGAAAAGTAAACAAGCTGGTCTATGTGTATATTTATACGCCGGCAAAAATGTTGCACGACGGCTTTTAACTTCTCAACCAGGCAGAACGAGTTAACTCGTCTTTTATGAGAAACGCTTGCGCAGCGAAGTTTGCACTTTTATAAGGATAACACTTTATCAAAGCCTGTTGACGAGTTTATTTGGAATTTTCTAGCGCTACGAGGCGAGTCCAAGGTGGTTCGAGAAAAACACGATCGTTCAGGTTGGGAAAAAGAAAGGAAAAAGGGAGGAAAAAAAATAAGAGAATTCCAACGGACTATAAGAGAGCGGGGATTTTTTTTTTTTATCAACATTATGCAGATGACAGATTGTTTACTGCTTAAACGCTGGTCTATTGGCTTCCTGAGAAATGCTGTTTGTATGAATCACTCCATCTCGCGAGATCAATGGGCTGAAAATTAATAGTTTCCGACATACAGACGATTTTCTATGCGCCTTCTTCCTTTTGTTAGTTAGCCATACGCGTTGCGCGTTATTTATTAGCGAAAATTGTCTAGGTAACTGCGAAAAGTATGCCATGTTTGATAACATTTATATTCAGTGGCCGCTTCGTGAGGAACGCTGTAGGAAATAAAAATGGAGCAAATAGTGTACAAATATATATTTTATGAACCAATGCAAATGCAAAATATGTTAATACTCTCATTGTGTGATCGGCCCTTGTGATAAAATTTTTCTTTAATTTTTTAGGAATATATAATCAGCTCAATTTTTAAAATTTCTAATTTCTTTTCTTTTTACGTGTTTTGTTTTGTTGTTACTGTTTTTCTTTTTTTTTTTTTAATATGAAGGTCTTTAGATTGTGTTGAATATGAATTGTTTTATTAAATATTTAGTAGGCATTTATCGAATACATTTATATTACAAAATTAGACAATTGGGTATTTTTAGATTTATTTATTTAATTTCGTTATTTAAATTATTTGTACGAAGGAAATGGACAGATATTTCGATCATTCCTAATTTTGTAATTCTAATTTCTAATTTTGCCAAACTAGATGGAAAAAGAAGTTAATTTACTAAATATAATGAAAGAAATCACATAATATATCAGTATAAAGAATTCTTCCATGGTTATTTGATAAAAATTCCATACTCAAGTCGA
>NW_017094982.1:0-1370 GCF_001483705.2 Eufriesea mexicana
CTTATGGCTTTTGCACACGTCACGTGTACATAACAGAACTATACTAACCTTCATACTCTAAGGGCAATTCTCACTTGCCACTTAGCAAAATAGAATAGGCTGTCAATCGATATTAAATTTAAAATAATACACAGTGGTACGAGAAATATCGAAACAATATTACACACAACTTCACAGCATAATTTCCAACTCGATCCCCTTTCACATCCCTACAAAAATAGTTGTCAACCCTAAATACTTGTCAGCAGAAAGACACCTAACTGGTACCTTCTCTCAAGAAACAGAACCTTTCAGTACAAAGGCACAAAATAATTTCCATTTGCAATTCCACCATATTAATAAAACCAATTAAACCAAGTAAATAAATTATTCAGCAAGATGTACGATCACGTTCTCATACCTCCACTGACTCTCACAAATTAAGACAGGTAGGTTCCAACGAAAAGGGTCTCATCAAAGGCAGAAAGGACGTTAGACAAACCGGTAGCGAAATCATCGACAGGAATATCGGTTTCGAGCAAAGGTGAGCCTTCGTTGGGCGAAACTGGAGGTCGAAGGGCGTGGGTGCAGGGTGGATGCATAAATAAATAAGCGAGGAGAGGGAAAAGAAACGAGCGGGGGGCAGGGATGAGGGATGAAGGGCTGGCGAGGAGAGAGACGGGGGCAGGGAGTAATGTTAATGACATCAGAGGGTCGACATCAAAAGGACCAGCTCTTTCGAGCGCTGCATATGGCTGCGAAGTGGTGGCATGTAACCGCACGGCTCTCTCGCGATATTGCGACACGGTCGCGCGATTAATTACGCGTCCGCCAGCGGAGCGGTTTCGGATCGAACGCGCCCGTTACGTAACGCGATTGCGCGGACCAAATAATTGCATCGGCAAGACCGAGAGCCAGCAAGCCGCGCGAAAAGTTGACGACCAACGTCTGCGAGACGTGTCCCTGTCATGTGACCAGTCCAACCGGAAACGGGATAAATCGACCGACTCCATTTTTACAAATTTGTTTCCTTTTAAGTCACGAAATGTTTAGTCCGTGTTTAATTTTATATATTTCTGGTTTCATCGAGTTCACGAATGAACGGGGCTTAATTCTCGCTAAATTAAGATGGGATTACTCGAGAAAACTTGTAGGAATTTTATTTTCTGCTTCACCGATATTTTTAAATAAGAAATTAAGATTTGAGCGGAAATATAATTTAATATTTTTAATATTCATATTTGAAGAGAAACTCGAATTTGTTAATGCAAATTACTATATTATTTTATTTATAGCGAATAATATTTTAACAAAACATTCACGCACACGCACACTGAACTCTTTTGTTGTTTCCTGTTCTCCATTTTTACACCGTCCCCCTCAGAGTAAAG
>NW_017094983.1:0-1371 GCF_001483705.2 Eufriesea mexicana
AGCATTCCCGTTTCTCGGCTTATTCGCAGAGGCTGGACGAACGAGGAACGATTGCAGTCCACGTCGACACGAACGAATCATTCTCGTCCATGGCCACTCGCATCGATTCATACCCGCGTGTAACATTCGACAAACGAGGCAAACGATTCACGCAACCAGACACGTCGGACGTGTCGCGCTCTTGCCGGGATGCGGACGCAGGAACACCGGAGACCCACGGTTCGCCGGAAGTAGTAGTCGCGTTTGGGACAAGTCGAGGGACGCGCGAGTAATGCCGCAAACGTCACACGAACGCGTCGCGACGCCACGTATCGACGCGATAAAGGCACTCGTTAGAGCTCCCGTGATATTTTTCCGTTTTAAATCGCAATTACTCCATGGCAATTTATTTCGCGTCTGGTCCCCCGGTCGCAAATTGCCGTCCTCCCTCTTCCGGTCAGCGCCGACACGGGTCGTCCATTTCGAGAATTTTCTTCGACCCGATTCTCGACCACGCTTCGTGTCTCCGTCCGTTTCAACGCGCCGCAGAAATTCCGCGCGCAACTCTCCACGCTGGTTAAGCTGCAACGATAACATCGCGTCGTTCTTCTCGGTGCATTCGCACGGGCACGGTGTGCCGATTACGGGCGCGTGCAATTTGGAACAATCGAAGATTCAGAGCAGAAAACGTCGAGGTTGAGACGCGGGGTAATTGAAGAGAAAATTCGACCACCGTTTAGACGACTTTTTCCTCAGCAGATCGCGCCTCGTTCCACATTTCTGCCCGGTCCTCTTTTCCGTTAATGGTGTTTACTCGCCGAGAGTCGAAGCAGGGAGGGAATTAGAATAGCCGGAATCGCGGTTCGCTCGCGGAATTTTAACCACGAGCACGTTGCGTCCCTAGACTCTGCCGCGATATCTCGAACGTCGTTGGAACAGTTGGAAATTGCGCGATGAATCTGCCAAAGTTTCCCGTTACTATACATTCTTACGAGCGAAGCTCTATCTCGAGGAGATCGTAACCCAATTAGGTTTAACCCAATTATACCGATTCCTTAAAAAACCGAGGGAACTTTTCGACTCGAAGGTGCCCACTTGTGATTATCGATAGGGGTTTACCGATTCGACGATCCCCGTTTCAATTACCGCGATCATTGCCGGAAATCCGAGCGAACAATTTGGATTCAAAGAAGGCAGAGTGGCTCGTTAATCTTCGGTAGGAAAGACTCGGGGTATAGAGAAGCTACGGAAGGGAGGTTAACAAGATTTCGAGATCGATCATCTGGCGATATTCAGCGACGCCGCGTCACGAATGCCATGGTAACCCATGGCCGGTAGCTGCCAACCTTCTTGTCTATCGTACACGAGCTTCGTCGATCTTCAACGTTCTCA
>NW_017094984.1:0-1372 GCF_001483705.2 Eufriesea mexicana
ATATATACGTATAATAAAAATATAATAAATAATAAAATATAATTGTGATTCCTAAATATTTATACGTACGTATATTTTACAGGGTGCTCTATAACTGACGGTACAAATTGAAAGGAAGCGATTCTACGTGAAAAAATAATTCGAAAATGTGGAATAAATTTTTTTGACGTGAAGCTTCGTTTTTGAGAAATTTGACTTTTGATATTTACACCATGTGAGTGCATTTAATTATGCTTTGTTTTCTCTGTAGACTGTCTTTGCTTATATTTAGGTTCATCACATGGAATGAGAAAATTGATGCATATATTGGAAATTAATTTTAGTCCTCAAAAAATTACGGAACATTTTTCATATTCTATTATGTGCACAATTTTGACCGTGGTATTAAATTTATGCGAACAATGTATTTTACCAAACATTAAAACGTTCTTCATTTTTAATTGCTCGATGTTTGTGCAGTACTTGTATAATGAGTGTATAATTTTTATAAATGAACGTACATATTAGCCCATGGTTAGATTGAGTAATTTATAGCATAATTAAATGGAGGCAATCCGATAAATTTTTAATGCCAATTTTCTCGGAAACATAATCTCGTATGAAAAACATTTATTATATATTTTTGACTTACTTTTTTATGTAGAATAAAAATAAAATAACGAAATAAAAATTATGTAAAATCTGCATGAATTTATCGTCGGTTTCAAAACACCCTGTATATTTATCGAAATTTTATAGTACGTATGTATTAAAAAGCAATTTGATAAAATGACATGGTGCAACTTAATAAACAATTTTTAGAAAAAGGATTTTGAAGAATATCTAAAAAAATTTTTTTATTAGGCAGAAATAAAATTATTATTCAGCAGCTATTGCTAGCTTTATATATAAATAATTCTAAATTATTCTTCTATTATTTTATGAAGTTATGTAATTTAAGTTGTTATCAATATAATTTTATTTTCTTTAATTTATTTCATTTTCTTATCACTTAACTATTTTTATTATCTTGCAATACTACTTTGTTTGTGCCAAATAATGTAAAATTGGATTAGGAAAATAGTAATTACAATATTATAATAATTCTCAAAGTTACAATATTTAATTTTATAATATCTACAAATTCTGGTTTTGGAGGATTCATTTTTTAATAGAAAAATTATGAGTAATTTAAGTCATTATCAATATAATTTTATTTTTTTTAATTTATTTCATTTTCTTATCACTCAACTATTTTTATCATCTTGCAGTACTACTTTGTTTGTACCAATTAATGTAAAATTGGATTAGGAAAATAGTAATTGCTATATTATAATAATTCCCAAAGTTACAATATTTAATTTTATAATAAAAATATTATTAGTAATTCGAA
>NW_017094985.1:0-1373 GCF_001483705.2 Eufriesea mexicana
GGAATGGGGAGATTTTTCGTGGACGAGCGTCGCGACGCCCCGCGCGAGGTCACGAGTCCGTGGTAACACGGCGTCCCAAACCGCGAAACCCCGGAAACCGCTCGGCGAGGGTTTCGAGTTGCCGTGAAAAACACCAACGATCCCGCTAATCCGGCTCGAGAGCGGAGTTACGCGGCCGTTGGCGATATTAAATCGCGGGCCCTCGACCTCGTATCGGCGGGCGAACGAGTCGGGGTACGGGGTGGTTTGCCAGAAACTCTCTGGCAAACACCCGAGAACAATGATGATGACGCTCGGTCCGTCTCCTCATTAACTTTCGACTAATTAAACGCAACGGCGCTCGTTACGAGGCGAGACGACGGTGGCGCGAATTTTGGCGCAAAGCGAAAGAAAAAAGTCGCCGGTGAATCGTTGCCGGATCGATCGATCGATCGAAGCCCCGCTTCGTTCCGCTCCGCTCCGCCCCGCGAGCCGTCGGTCCGTCAGACGCACGCGAGCCACACCGCAAAAGGGTCGAAACCGAGGGGGGAAAGAGAGCCAGGAGCGAGAAGCGGAGGGACAGAGAGAGGCAGAGAGAGGGTTAGGGGTCCGGTGGGAGATAAAGCGATAAAGAGCAACGGAGGAGAAAGAGAAAGAGAGCCAGCCGGCGGAGAACGAGAGACGAAAAGAGCCGGCGAGCGAGAGACAGAGAGAAAGGGTGAGAGAGAGGCAGAGAGAGAGAGAGAGAGAGAGTGAGAGAGAGGAGAGAGCAGGGTCGTGCGACGAACGGAGACGAGCGACCGCGCGCGGAAGGAGTGGGGTTGCTCACGGGGTGTGAGAGGAACCAGGAAAGGGGAAAGGGATGCTGCGTGTGTTGGCATGGACCAGTGCGTCAACGGCTGTTGCCTCACACGAACCGCCGAAATTATAGTTAGTGGCCCCGACGGGTATTTCGAGAGACGACTCTGACTACCAAAACACGCCAGCCTCTGGGATTCTCTGCCGGCTCCTCCAGGATCCCCACGACTGCCTTCCGAGACTTCGTTCCAGGATTCTCGCACTCGTCGCAAACCGAGATCGATCGTTCGTCGCAGTGTGCCCACGTCTGTCGAGCCGTTTTGGATTTCGGTGTACGTGCTTTGGTGGATAGAACAGCTTGTCCCGCGCGTCAACTCCGTCCTTCCCGATCGTCGATCGCGATAACCCAGCGGGAAGATCTCGGCCAAGGGGAACCGTGGGTCTCTTAAAGATCGAGGATTCCATCCTCGCGAGGTTTCCTTCCAGCCAAGAGACAGTGTCCTCCAGTGGATAGTCCGTCGGTTGCTACTGTGAACACGGTCGGACAGTGAGTGCGATTCTTTCATTCAGTGAGAGCGCGATTCACCGACACGATC
>NW_017094986.1:0-1374 GCF_001483705.2 Eufriesea mexicana
GTAAGCTAGGCTCTTAAAACGATGTTCCTAAGTATTTTGCTCGAGCCATACTTTATTCCGTTTCCCCGTGTAGCTAGTGGAAAATTTCTCTTTACCGACCTCGTATTTGCAGCTTTTTTCATCCGCATCACAGCGCTGTAGCGAGTCTGGATGCTGAATCGTCGTCCTAGGCAACGCACTTGGCCTGATGCGGGACGCAATGTCTTCCTGCCCGCTCTTTGTCTCTGGCTTGTGGAGGAATCGAGAAGCAGGGATACGTGAATAATGCGTGCTTACGCAACGCGGCTTCTTTCGCCATGAAATCTCCTTAAAACTGCTCCGTGAGCGTCCCTCTTTGCATGCAACGCGGGATTATCCGTAGAACGTGGAAATATTTGACAATAAAATTACGTCGTCAACGGGGGGGATGCATTTGCTCTTTAAGCTGGTCTGTTAAGGAATTACACAGTTTAAGGACACACCCCGAGCATGATCCTATGAACGTGTTTCTTTTCTCTTACGTAAAACGTGCCTCGTTAATGCCAAGCTATGAACACGAGGTCTTCATTCCGCCCAGGTAAGTGACGCACTGGCTTATTGCTCGAAGAGCTAATTAAATTAGATTAATAGAACCACTGATATAACCGGATGTATAGCTCGTCGAGGAGATCAATTGACATTGTGCGGTGAAATTGGAGGTTAGGTCGCTTTGATTACTATCGTTCCGATTGGTCAGGTATGAAGGATTGTTGTTGTTTTTCTTTAATATTGTTTAATTTTTTAATATTGTTTGTATCGAGTATACTCGCGATTATAGCCATGAAAAATGGCAATTTTTGAAATATATGAACGTGCCTTAAAATTAAAATTAAATTAGATTAATGGAACCACAGATATGACCGGGTCTATAGCTCGTAGAGAGGATCAATTGACATTGAGCGGTGAAATTGGAGGTTAGGTCGCTTTGATTACTATCGTTTGGATTGGTCAGGTGTTAAGGATTGTTGTTGCTTTTTTTTTTAATATTGTTTAATGTTTTATATGTTTGTACCGAGTATACTCGCAAATACAGCCATGGAGAATGGCAATTTTCGAAATATATGAACGTGCCTTAAAATTTCAAATACAAAACAATTACTGCAAGGAAAATTGAATATTCTCCTTTGAAATCCTTTTTAAATTGGAAAATAAACGCTATAGAGAAAATTGAATGCTTCCTTCCACCAACATTCTTCAAATAATATCTTTGTAGAAGATTGACTTTTTTAAAATATATCGAAGTCATTTAAAAAAAGAAATTCCGCCTTTCTTTAACCCAAAATCCTTTCCAAAATATATAGCACGCGCTTTAAAAGAAAATGAAGTCTTTCTCTGGCCCAAAATTCCGCTATTTCT
>NW_017094987.1:0-1375 GCF_001483705.2 Eufriesea mexicana
ATTGCATTTCTCCACTTTTTGTTTTATGCAGTTAATCAATTTGTGCAGTGAACGGCTCATATAAATGACAATATTTAAAACGTTTAACTATGTCGAGTGACTGAGAAGGAAAGCCTGTGTATGAAAAGAGATAGTTTTGGATGCAAGGGCGCGAGACAAGCAGAAAGTGGAGTTAAGTTGAGAATAGGCTCAGTACAGAGAAGTTAGAATGTGTGTGGCAGAGACGTAGTGAACAGAGGACCGTGTGCGAAACTAAATAAAACCTGTTTTCTTATAAAAAGAGAGATATTGTTAATTAAACGCGTAGAACTCTGTCTGAATAAGATTAATTTAGCCAAAAATTCTATATAACCGATACCAAAATTGACAGTAAATATAAGTGTCATGAAAACAGTTGTCACGAGTGATGCAACAAAATTTGTACTCCATATTGGTTTTCTGAAATCATACTTAATTATTGCTGCGGATAGTGTACAAATAATCGGCGTTCTCGACCTCAATACCTACAGCATGGTTTAAGACATCACTCGAGGAAACCTAGCCTCGAGCACTCCTTTCGCTGCGACTCGGCATCGTTTGTCGGCGATTCGAAATACACGGTGGCGTAGCAAGCGTTGCATAACGTCTCGAGCCAGAGAGATCGACGTTCCCGCGGAATTCGTAAGGGGTTAAAGCGAACGCAGCGAAATCCACGACGATGCATAAGCAATTAGCGGAGTCCTCGTGCGTGTGGCTCTGATGCCAGGAGAAACGTTTAATGGCCCTGATGCGGAGGCTACGTGCCGTCCCGTTGACAAGTTACGTCCACTGAAGCCGTCAACGACGACGCCGGGACTCGTGTTTCAAAGAGACCAGACGCTTTTTGATATTTCATCCAACGTCCTGTGTTAATATAGAACAAGGCGAAACAGGTCGACTTTCTAGACCGGGGGTATTCTCGATTGATGTTACGAATTTACGTGGGGCACCGCGCGGCACTTGGCCTGAGGGGAAGAAGGGGGGTGGAGGGGGTTGCAACGATGAGGGTGAAGGAAATATTTATTTGAAGGGAAATAGAGAAACTTTTGTTTCGATCCAGTGATTGAAGAAATTTATATCTTTTCTATATTTGGGGGCAGGGGGTTGTATTTTTTATTTAGTATTATTTGAAGCGGATTGAATTTATTGTAATTTGGATTTATGAAAGCAATATTTATAATAAGGTATTTTAATTCGAGGCACTCGAAGGGTTAGGTCACCGTTTGTTTTACTATATTGGAAATTAGGGGGTGCAGGGGGTTGTAACGATGAGGATGAAAGTAATATTTATTTGAACGAAACTGGAGAAACTTTTATTTCGATCCAGTTATTGAAGAAATTTGTTTCTTTCTTTTAG
>NW_017094988.1:0-1370 GCF_001483705.2 Eufriesea mexicana
CAACCTACGCAAACGTAACCTAACCGATCCTAGTCTAGCCCAAACTGACGTGCCGAGACTTCAATTATTGTCGTCCCCAGTGTCGAACAGAATATCGTCGCAATATAGAGGGCCCGAATCCACCGAATAGCAGTGTATAGCGCAAACGTCAAAGCAGTACCGTCCTAACGTAACAAAACGTGAGATAACAAAACGTAACCTAAGTCACACTAGCGAGATGATAATAACATATCTGGCCTCCCCAGAGCCAAACAGAATATACCAGAGCTCAGTAGGTCGCAGAAATGCACGGAATAGATACGTAAGGCACAAAAGTCAAAGCTATCCTAACCAAACATAGCCTAACCTAACCTAACTAAAACGTGGCTTAGCAAAAAGTAGCGCGCCGCGACAATAGCTGCGTGCCTCCTAGATCGAAGCAGAGTGTATTAAAGCACAGCAGTGCGTAGAAATGTACCTAATAGCAGTGCATACCACAAAAGTCCAAGCTAATATAACCAGACCTAGCCAAACCTAACTTAACCAAACGTATCGCAACTCATTCTAACGTGCCGCGGCCACTATTGCTTGCGCCCGAGAGTCAAGCAGAATATGATAGATCAAAGTAGAGCGCAGAAGTCCATAGAATAGAAGAGTGCAGCACTAAAGCTGAAGTTAACCTATCCTAACATAGCCATCGTAACATCGGCGAACGTAAGCTAGCACAACCTAACGTGCCCGGGAAAATGGTGCACGCATACACAGAGAAAAGCGAAGCCAGGTATAGCCTAGTGGAGCTCAGAAATCCGCTCAACAGCATTGCAGAGCACAAAAGTTATAGCAGACCTGGCCAAACCTAACCCAACCTAACTTTAACAGACGTAACCTACCTCAACCTAACGTGCCAAAACTGATATCACTGGCACGCCCATTGCGAGGCAGAGCATATTCAAGCACAGCAGGGAGCAGGAATCCACCGAACAGCAGTCAACAGCATAAAAGTCCAATCTATACTATCCAAACCAAACCGAACTTAACATAGCCGAACGTAACCGAACTCAACATAACGGGCCGAGACCACAGTAGCTGTCCTCCTGAGAGTCGAGCAGAGATTTGTTGAGCAATATAGAGCGCAGTAATTCACGGAAGAGCAGTTCACAGCTCAAAAGTCAAAGCTGTACTATCCTATTCTAACCAAACGTAACATAGACAAGCATAACCTGACTCATTCCAACGGGCCGAGCTCACTATTGTCGGCCTTCACAGAGCGAAGCAGAATACATTAGAGCGCAGTAGAGACAGAAATCCATCGTATAGCTATGTATAGCACAATAGCCAAAGATATCCTAACCAAACTTACACAACCTAACCGAAACAAACGTAACCTATGC
>NW_017094989.1:0-1375 GCF_001483705.2 Eufriesea mexicana
GAGACGATCACCGATCAGACGGCCGCGACGTTCAGTCGGAGAGACTGGATCGAAGGACACATAGGCGGTGAAACGACCGAACATTATCAATAAATTAACGTAACCTAGCTCTTCCATCGCTTGGCATTGGGTCTGCAACCTTGAAACGCGACGTAAGACATAAAATTCAATTCCATACGTAATCCCGACGATCGACTGGTCGGGAAAATGACCTGGCTGCGATCCAATCTGCCCCATTCCGAAAACCGTTCATCCTCTGCATCTACGGGCGAGCGGAGAAAAGAGCAACAAGAAATAAACGAAGGAAAGCAACACAGAAAAAAAGAAAAAAAGAAAGACACGAAGATCAATCGAGAAACGTTCCGCGCCGATGACCGTCTAATTAATTTCACAGCGCGAGCGAGCACGACGCTTCCGTCGTTGCTAATTCGACGAACCGAGTTTCCCTTTCCAGGCCGTCGATTTCGCGCCCGTCAAGCTCATCGCGAAAGAAGAAAAAAAAAAAGGTAGGAAAAAGGGAGGGTAAAATAAAAGAAAGGGGCATACACACGTAGAACGCGAGCTCCCACGAGAACGCTCGATCTGTCCGCTGAAAAAGTTGCTCCACATTCGGTGACCTTTCGCAGTCGTTGGGAAATGTCAGGGTGGCCGATGCGACATAGAGAGCCCGCCTCTCTATCGGCCAGATGCAATTTCGACGATCGACGATCGCTTAATCCGAGATAGAAGAAATTACCGGGCCCGCTGCCTCGCGGCCATTCAATTCTCCGGCTGACGACGATTTCCACCCTCTCTCCAGCCCCGTGCCGCTGACGGGAAAGCCTATTCATCCTCGTGCAAGCGAGACGCTAATAAAGCATCATCGGGAAAGAAATAAAGAACCGCGGACAAATGGCGGAGATACCAGGGCCCGATAATGGATTCCTCTGGCCGTCCAAGCGTTCCCCGATATTTCCGTGATATTCATTTCGCCATATTGTTACGAGTGGTCGTGCCTTCCGTTCGCGACCGACGCTCTGCAGCCCGTTTCATCCCGACGTCGTAAGAACCTTTCCATTCCTTAATGAGAAAACAGCCGGCGCCCGGATGGGCTCCGGGTCAAAAGGAACACAGGGGTTACATTAAAACGTAACTTAACCGGGGTAAGAGGCGCGGCGAGGCGTCGTGCAACCGTGAATTGTGTTCCGGGCAAACGGGAAAGAGGGAAATGCCCTGAGAGACAGAGGGACGAGGCTGTTCTTCTTTGCCTGGATCGAAGAAGAAAGGGTACAAGTGATGAACGCACAACGGTGTAGGGATCGACGGTGGTGATAATTTATTAACCCTTTGCACTCGAGAGGTGACTCTCAGTCGCCATTTAATCAGATTCTAAACA
>NW_017094990.1:0-1377 GCF_001483705.2 Eufriesea mexicana
AATGTCGTGTCACATACTTCTTATCCTTAGTCACTGTCATGATCAGAGACATAATAATTTTATTAATTATAATGATTATTATGATTATGGATCATTGAATAGACGAGTGCTAGTTTAATTTTAGTTCATGCCATGAATGCAGTCTTGATATAATTTTCTAAGATTCCTTTAATGTAGTCGGTTGTCGCTGGAATGCTAGGTAGGCAAATTAGTGCATTCTTCTTGGTTCCTTCGTCGTATATCTTTTGCTTCTGTTGAAGTGAAATTCCCAGTGATTGTCGATTAAACCACAAAATTTGGAATAACAACAATAAAATTATGCAAGTGACTAAAATTATGTGCTAAATTTTTTGTAAAATTAGCGATACTCTTTATTATATAATTTAGCATTTGTTTATGACATCATGTCAATATAGTACTCTATCTTTTTAAAAATTAATGAAGTTTTGAATATCACAATTTTTAACTTGGCACATTTAATTTATTATCAAAGAATATTTAAATTACAACAAATTTTGATTTTATTAAAATAAATATAGATTTGAGTAGGAATAAGCTTTACAATTAATTAAATTTTTAGGATTTTAAGAGCTTTTAAATTTTGGCAAATTATGATAACAATTTTTATCATAATATAATACTAAATTCACTCGATGATAATTCTACATGCAAAAATAAATCAATAAAAAAGGAATAACATTTTTTCCACTTAAAACTTCCTTTTTGAAAAACAGAAAAAAATAAGTTAGAAAATAGGCTAAATATTCGTGTATTAAGTGAAAATTTCCAGATATAAAATTTCAAATTCTGTTTGTTCTGGTATTACTATACATGTGCAATGTCACAATTTTCTTCTTATTATTGCAATTGTCTTTTTTCCATAATGTTGGTCTGTACTATCTACATTTAATAATACAAGCACAGACAGAAACAAAAACTTCATTCCCCAAAATTTCCAATTAATACACAAATATGTAACTTCTTTCTGTATTTTTAAAACGAAATCCTAAATAATGGAATATTACTATGTATCTTAATTTATTTTTACATGTTTTGGAATTATCACTAGGTACATGACGATTTTTGGAACACCTAGAACATGCTGTTGTATATCAGATTAATTTCAAGAATACACAAATATCTGACAAAAAGCAATATTTTCTTTTACCGAAAATGATGACGATAAAGGAGAGATTATCACTATTAAACTTCCTGACGCGACAGCTTGTTTATTTTCCGCTCCCAATCTCCTTGCTCATTCCCAGGATGCTGGATAACCACAGTTTCATCATTGAACCGATATCGATCGCCATTAAGCCAATGGTTTTATCCGACACGATATTTCTTTCCTTCTCGAAGCTCCAATTCGATTCTCGA
>NW_017094991.1:0-1378 GCF_001483705.2 Eufriesea mexicana
TGGATTAAATAATTTATTGGATAGTTGGGACGATATTGAGGTTGATCCTAATTTTGGATGGAGAATATTAGAAACTATCTGATACTTTTTGTTAAATTTGTTGTGAAATAAATATACATTGTATTTGTAATTTATATATTGTAAAGAAACTGCTGACAATCGAGTGCAAACGATCACTGACAGAGGGATGATGGCTTTATGCTCACGATGGCTCTCGATCGTTATGAGATGATCGAGATCGAGGAGCATCGATAGAGGGAGGACTCCACGTGCGTGGAATGTCGAGCTCAGTTCGTAGAAGACCAAGTGACAAAGTAAGACATGAAGAATAAATCTTGTAAGACAAAAAGCTTTCTTTAATTTTAACCTGAGTCACACCTACGATATATATACAGTCACGAACATATGTATTGGCACATATGTCTGACTTTTGAGAATGTAAACGCTTGAAAATCTAAATCTAAAAATATAAATTAGGAAAATCTAAATCTAGAAATATAAATTAGGAAAAGACAGAATACCCAGTTAACCTTTTATTAACCATAACTACCGAATATCTAATCCTACAAAATATTACATAAATTAATTTTTAATTAATTATCTTTCTAATATAATTAATTAAGAAATATTTTATGTAATACTGTATGATTAGAGTCTCAGTAGTTATAATTAGTAAAAGAATTAATCGGATATTTTGTTTTATTTTAGATTTTTATGCATTTATATCCTTAAAAACCAGGTGTGCCAATATTTATATTCGTGACTGTATTTGTTATAATTTTTATACTATCTTTACACGTGGCTCATAACGCTGTTCCCAGATGAAAATTGATTTTACGTATTTCCCAAAAAGCAAAGAAAGACAATGCACCGATAAGAACCACGCATTTATCAACTCTTTGATATAACAAAAGAATGAAATACGTATACGTATACCATGTATCTTACAAAATTGTCATGGTAAGTATCGATGCACGTTTTGCATGATCTTGGATACCGAGTTGATTATTAGATAAAATTACCCGTGTATATTTGATTTAACATAGATGATTTGTCTCGTTTGTGTACATGTACGTAGTACTTACAGTGTAATTGGCCTCTGGCACTTGCAGAATATTTTTATTCCATCGACACGTGACACCAACATATACTTAGAATGGGAAATTCTTTGAAACTGATGGTTTCATTTGAGAAAATCAGAAGAAAATATTTCTGTCCCTAATAAATTATTAGTAATATCGTTTATTACTAATTAGTAATTATTTATAGATAAAACCAAGTAATTGACAGTGGCGTCAATGGAACCCGAAAAACTAATTACAGAAAATATTTTTAAATATTTTCCGATAAAAATATAAAAATAATATATAAATAAATA
>NW_017094992.1:0-1380 GCF_001483705.2 Eufriesea mexicana
ATTTATTTATCAATATGTATACATAATGAAGTTAAAGAGGCGTGTTAAGTGCTTTCGGGTGTTACCTTTATAAACTTGTCAAGAGTTAGTTGATGGCTGATAGTTTGATGGCTAGTCTGATGCCCCTGAGAGGGGTCATCCGACCGCAAACGATTAAAAAGTTGAATTTTTAAAAATGTGCGAAATAGCGAATTGTACGAAAGTAGAATGTGCGAAAGTCGAGGGTCGCCTATATGTATATATACGTGTGTGTGTGTGTATTTCAGTGTCAAACAATTTTTGAATGGAATATTATTATTGTGGCAATGGTTGACATAAATTCTAATATATGCAAGGTATCCCCAAAAAATGTATAATTTAAAATATATTTACTTTCTTCAAAATCAAGTCTAAAATCAGCCATTATTTTAAATGGGTTGTATTTAGAAAAGAAAGTATAAATTAGAAAGAATAAGGTATTAAAGTGTGTATACGTTTGTTTTTGGGACACCCTGTATATATATTAGAATCTATATCTATATATTATATACATTAAAATCTATGTCAACCATTATCACAATAATAATATTTCATTCAAAAATTGTTTACGACACTGAAATATATTTTAGATAAAAATTGAACAGGAAGACACAGGATTCGGAGTGAGAAAAATTTTCCTTAGAAAATGTGTAGGGGATATATCAAGATTAAATTCGCTTCTTTAAATGGAAGTTAGTATTTTCTAATAAATAAATCGATTAAAAGATATTTTAATTTTAACACTGGGTAATAGAATGTGCAATCAGACTGAATAATGTATATACTTACATATATATGTTTCATATTTAGCATAAAAATATAAACATTGAAATAATAATAAATAATATAAACATTTAAATTAAAATATCTTCAAAAATTGTAGTTTGTCAAAAAATGGTTTAGTATTTAGAATTTGGATTAATTAAATAGATCAAGAAATATATGACTCTATTTTAGGAAACCAAGATGGTCTTCATATGACCCACATGTATTTACTTAGGAAAAAGGTATTAATAGAAACTAGCAGGTTACTTAATCTCAAAAACCATTAAATTTTTGTCTAAAAAATTGATAATACTAATATCATCGAGTTGGATGATATCCAAGGTATCTTATGCCTAGTTAGGGTTTCGTTAGGAACCTGGACTATAACCGTGTATCATCTATTTAATCCCAATAATTATACTCACAATATTCGTTCAACTTCTCATTCGCCATTTTATTTGTAACTACACAATCGAAATCGCAAGATATTAACACTATAAACTTAATTTTCGACACCTCGCATATTTCAATATCACACTCTCCGTGCTACCCTAACTGACCCTACGCGATCTATCTCCAATGGCTGACTGAATAGCA
>NW_017094993.1:0-1377 GCF_001483705.2 Eufriesea mexicana
AACCTAACGTAACAAAGCGTAACCTAACTAAAACAAACGTGCCACGACCACCATTGCTGGCGTACCAAGGGACAAGCAGGTGCCAGTAGAGCATCACAGTGCACAGATATCGAACGAATAGCGGTGTATATCGGAAAGGTCAAAGCAATCCCAACCAAACATTTTCCAACCTGACCAAGGCTAACGTAACGTAACGCAACCAAGCGTGCCACGAACATTATTGCTGGCCTCCACAGGGCCATGCAGGACTTGCTAGAGGAGAGTACGGAGCAGAAGTTCATATAATCGCAGTGCACGGCAGAGAAATCAAAGCTACCCGGACGTTACACATGCTATCATAAACTAACCAAACGCAACCAGTCTCAACCTAAAATGACGCGACCACTATTTCTGGTCTCACAAGTGCAAAGCAGAGGATATTAGAGCACACTAGAGCGGAGAAACCCACCGAAAAGCAGTATGTGGCACAGAAGCCAAAAGTAACTTTTCCTAACCTAAACAATCGTAGCACTATCAAACATAACCAAGCTCAACCTAACGTGCGGCCAACACTATTGCAGTCCTGCCCAGGGCCAAGCAGAATGAACTAGAACAAAGTAGACCGCAGTAAGCCTCCAAATATAATTGTAGAGCACAGAAGTCAGAAATGTCCTGACCGAACCTCACCCATCCTAACATAACGAAACGTAGTCTATCTAAACCTAACGAGACAAGTCCACCACTGTTGGCTTTCGCATCGCAAAATGGAACATATTAGAGGGGCGTAGAGCGCAGAAGTCCATAGAATGGCAATGTACAGCAGAGAGGTCAAGTCTCCCCTAACCTGACACTTACCAACCTACCCTACCCAAGCGTAATATATACCAACCTAACGTGCCAAGACCACAATTGCTGCCATCCACAGGGACAAGCAGAACATACTAGAGCACCTTAGAGCACACAAACCAAACGATTGCAGTGCACAGCACAAAAGTGAAAGCTGCCATATCCAAACCTATCCTATCCTAACCTAACGGAATGTAACCTAACTGAATATAACGTGCCGAGAACACAATTGATAGCCTTCCCAGTGCCACGCTGAAAATACTAGAGCACCGAAGTGCGCTGAAATCCACCGAATAGCAGTGTATAGCGCAAAAGCTAAAGATATCGGTTCCTAATGTAACAAACCGTGACATAGCAAAACGTAACATAACCAAACGCAAGCTATGCCAGAATATTGTGCAGAGAGCACTACTGCTGGCGTCCCCAAAGCGAAAAAGGTTATGCATGTGCACAGTAGTGCGTAGGAAACCACGGAATTACGATGTATGTCACAAGCGTCAGTGCCACCTTTACCAAACATAACATAACCTGACAAAACCAAACGTAACCTAA
>NW_017094994.1:0-1382 GCF_001483705.2 Eufriesea mexicana
GTATTTGGAAGTTAGACAGAACACATCAAGACGGTAGTTGGGAGACAAAACGAGAAGTCGAAGACATAAAACGTAAAACAGCAGAAGGCGAAGACGACAGACAAAACACAGACATCGTACAACTCATCAAATCGTGTAATAAGGTGTACATACGAAACCGAACTGTGCCTTATTACACACACCATACTGAGAAGAAGGCACCAACAGAAACCCACGGTTGCCTTCGCTACGTTACAATCATTGTTGAGTAATATTTACAATTCTTAAAAACCTGTGCTGTCTATCGAAATAACTTCTTGCGAGAATTTTGTGACATGAAATATCAAAAATTTACTCGAGGAATGAAATTCTTGAAAGTAATCAAATATTGTGGCATGAATTTTAATTATCCAGTTGCTGCAGATGTCAGAATTGGCAACTTTCGAAAGTTTGCACTTCTCTGATGCATTATTAGAACGATAAAACTCATAAAATTCACAAAGCTCGTCACTTCGTTTGAGGCTTCACGAGCAAATACCTGCCTGCTGCGCATATTTAATAGCATTGCACAGTAGATTGACACCCGGCTGTGAAAATCGCGTGCGGATATTTAAACGAAACGGTCAATTAAATATTTCTCATAGGAATTCCGTTTGAAATAAATAGCTTATCGACGAACAAAGGGAGGCATTGGGAACGAGAGATGGGTACCGACCGAGACATAGTTTCCTGGTCTATATACTTTCAACAACATTTGCGGAGGCTTCCCGGGAGCATTCTGCAAATCGTGGCTAGGAATCGCCGTAGGGAAGCAGTGCTACGTGACGGATGAAAATTCCCAAATCGAAAATTCCGATCGCTTCGTGGTATTCTTCCTACATACACGGGGCATAATACGCGTGCAGGGTGGACCGTAAATTTTTCTCCTTTGAATTTATTTCCATGCCCCGGCATTCGTAAATATAGCAGCAATCGCTACGGGTTGATTTTAATACGCGCGCATTTAATCGAACATACCAGCCAATTTTATTCTAATACTATTTTGAAAAATTAAATTCCCTGCGCTCTGGTACACCGGGCATACGTTGCGCGCGATATTCGTACGGTTCGCAGAAATTTCGTTCCGATGGATCGCTGCAGTTTAATCGTAATGAATGCTTAATCGAATAACCGGGGCAATTTTATTCCGACATAATTTAAAAGGACGAAAAAATCAGCCCTCCGCTCTGCGTGCATGCGCGTGCGTTTGCGCGACATATCCAGAGGAATCGGTTGCAGGGGAATCCGTAAGCGTTCACCGCGAAAAATAAAAGCGTCCCGGTGTCATCAGAAAGAGTTTTACGCGCAGCCCGGTCTCGTATAAACTTTTCCCGTATATGTTTCCTGCTGCATCAATCTTCCAT
>NW_017094995.1:0-1384 GCF_001483705.2 Eufriesea mexicana
AGTCGTTAGAATCTTTCCGGAGCGTTCGATCACGCGATGGGGCCAACGGTGGCGGAAGTGGGGCGCGAGGATTTTTCCGGAGAATTCGATCGCGCGGCCGGGTGAACAGGAGGGGGTGCGGGGCGCGAGGATCTTTCGGGAGAGTTCGATGTCGCGGATTGGTCAACACGGGTGGCCTGATGATCTTTCCAGAGAGTTCGATATCGTGGAGGGGACGACAGGAAGGGTACGGGGCGCGAGGATCTTTCCGGAAAGTTCGATCACGCGGATTGGTCAACCGGGGTGGCGTGAGGATTTTTTCAGCGAGAACGATCGCCTGATGACGTGCCACAGAAAACCGTTATAACGGTCAGTTGTGTCTCGCCTGCCTATGAAGGAACATCAAACATTTAGAGAAATATTAAGAGTCTATTTGTCTCCGTACTTTCATCACGTATTCCAACTCGGTACTTAGTCGTCGCAATACTCTTATCACACTGCTATTTTTCTGCGATTTTTGAGGTTCGTTTGAGAAATAATAGGGTCAAGATTTCAATAGCTCATTGTGATATGTGGTTGAGATAGGGTAGAAAAGGCAATCTTCTAATAGTTTCTGCAATTCTTCTTCAATTTAGACGGTGCATATATGACGTAAAGTAAGGGTAATACAAATGGTATAAAGGCATAGGATAGTCAAATATTACTCATACAGCTTCTAGATTTCTACTATCCACTGTAATATATTGTTGATATATTTTTGAAAAGGCAGTTTCTTAATTCTTTTCTCGATTTTTCTTCGATAGTAACCGTGCGTATATGAAATATAGTGACGGACGAGCAAATGGTTGTAAAAACACGCCGAATAGTTACATATTATCTCTTATATTATCGAAATATGGATTTTCGATAAAGATTTTTTGAAACCACAGCGCTGATTAGGCCTTCCTGCAACTAGAATGCCGATTCCTTGAAAAATAGTGCCGAATGTGACAGGTGGCTGTCGGATGCTACAGCGTAGTTTCCCATTATGGCTTATTTAAGCGAAATTAGACTTGCTGATTAGGTTTCGTCGATCTACCTTTATAGAGTGGAGATTTCTGTGTACCGATATGCGATTTTTTTTGGATTTTGATCATCCAATTTCGAAAAATAGTGCCGAATATGACAGGTGACCGTCGGATGCTACTGCATAGTTTCCCGTTATGGCTTATTTAAGCGAAATTATGTTTATGGATTAGGTTTCGTCAATCTACTTTTATACAGTGAAAATTTCTGTATCCGAATGTGATTTTTTTCGAATTTCGAGAACCCGTTTTCGAAAAATAGTGCCGAATGTGACAGCTGGCCGTCGGATGCTACTGCGTAGTTTCACGTTATGGCTTATTTAAGCGAAATTAGGCTTATG
>NW_017094996.1:0-1385 GCF_001483705.2 Eufriesea mexicana
TCACTGTCACATCCAGTGTATAAATAACACGAAATAAGCGTGTTTGTAATATGACTAATTACGCTTCTATATATAACATACTACATTTTTCAATTAGTATGAGAAAAAAAGTAACGAAACTTACTGTTAATCCTTGAAATACGATTTCGGCGGTATTATTACTCGCTTTAGGAAATACCATATTGCCGACACTGTACCCGAGGTAAAACACGAAGCCACGTTGACGCTTGGCCATCGTATACACCAAGTATCAGGAGTATGTGACGATAATACAGTTCGTTTTCAAATTCGGGAACTCCATTATTCGTACCATCCAACAGCAAAACACATGGGCCGACCAAGGGGCCTTATAAATGCTAGACCTGTAGCACGCGGCATGTAGAAACGCCAGTATCAAGATAACTCTTACAATCCACTTACTATTCAAAGCTATGCACAATCTGCTGGAAGAGCCGTCCGTTAATAATCATCGTCAATCAAGAACGACCTAGTGACGATATAAATCTTTTGGTCCTTCGAGTCGGATAAGACTCAGTCTCACGTTGCCGGTCCATCGAGGAATATCCATTGGAGTCACTGCACAGTGTGACAACATCAGACAACGCACCTTGTCCACAAGGGACATCTAAACGAAATCTCGAAGCTGCTACATCGAGAGGACAGAGCAACTACACATTGATCATTACTCTTGGGACGTTCTATTGTGTCATCACCAAGACGACTGTCAGAACCACGACGTTCCTGATCGGACATTTGGATCCACCAGTGTTAGTGGCTTTTATCTGTATCATCACCGAAGGCTGTGACCTCTTCGACTACACGTAATATCGAAGCTGCGACATTAGGAGCAGAAGCCAACTTGCCGTCATTCTATGGACGTTTTACAGCGTCAACACGGTGTGGTGAGTCAAACGAATCGTTCTCCTGTTTATCTTCCCATCTCGTAAACCGTTATAACCTTAACGAAAATGACTTCGACTCAAATATCGATAAATATTGACACGACAACGAATCGCTGATAAGGCTCAAGTAACGCGAATTTTAACCATTTTGAACGACACTCCAGATGCTTCTACAAATAAAGTTTGATAAAGATTGTTACAGTTGTCAATTTACTAGGCACTAGTAATAAGCAATAGCAGAATAACAGGGTTATGTGGTAGAAAACATGAAAGTTTATTAAAATGCACAAACAAAATATCTATGTACACAGAAGATGGAAAAAACACTAGAGAAGTCGAAGCACACGCAGTGGCTCTTTTCGAAGACTCTCTAGCGACGACTGGCACACAGCTGACAGGGAAAAAGAAAATTTTGGGAAAATTTTGGGCGGCAGTTGCCATTTCCGTACTCAGGTAGTACCATAAACTGAGTTATGCCAGGAG
>NW_017094997.1:0-1385 GCF_001483705.2 Eufriesea mexicana
TAATTTACATTTATCGATCAAAATTGATATGTATAATCACCATACACAGTCCCCAAATTTTCACCTGGATCCCTAAAATCATAAAATTTTATGATTCTTATTAAAAAATATAAAAGTTTACTTACTGACCAAAAGATAGAAATTGAAAAATATCACCCAATTTATTAAATGCAACTGTATTTGAAATATGATTCAAGGTTATATTCTTCGATATTTCACCATATTTTTGACCTGCAATTCGAAATTTCCTTTAATACACCTCTGAAGTTCTTAATTTTAAATTGAAATTGAAATTAAATTAAACTTAAATTTCAGCATGTTATGTACTCATATTGTACTATTTAATATAAGCTTGACGTAAAATAAAATGATTTTCCTTGTTCTAAGAAACAGGAAAAGTGACAGCAGGTTCTGATAAATCTATTAATTAACTCGTTAAAAATACGGTGTTGAATTAAAAATGTGTCAGAAGCGTTGGAATACGCAGAAACGTAGCGAAAAAATTACTTGACACAACGATTATACGGTTGACAGAATATCTAAAATGTATACCTTGATAAAAGTCACATTGAGTACAAAAGATCCTTTTCAAATCTCACCTTGGATGGCGATAATACGGCAATCGTTATCGTTCATATGGTACTATCCCACCGGCATTCTTATCCTATAATCTTGCATATACTTCCGGTTGCGACAATCATTATATTATGTGCATGGAATAGTCCGAGTAATGAAGAAAAAGTACAAAAACTGTGGACAATAGGGTACAATTAAAA
The DNA here is from genome assembly GCF_001483705.2 of Eufriesea mexicana. Taxonomy (NCBI): domain Eukaryota; kingdom Metazoa; phylum Arthropoda; class Insecta; order Hymenoptera; family Apidae; genus Eufriesea; species Eufriesea mexicana. The sequence continues at coordinate 777 of NW_017094997.1, forward strand.
CTTTAATGATATAAAATATCAGTGAGATACATCGCAAGCATATACTGCAAATAATTGCATTATATTTAATTGATCCACAGCTTTAACATATTACAGACACTGTGGATATCGTTATATTAACACGTTAAGCTCGGTGCCGATATTGCTGTCTTTTCCAATGTGACGACAAAAATTCAACGCTATTCAGATGCAAAACAGCCAGAAATTTGACTAAAACAGTTTTGTAATATATGCAAAACCAAACCATATTTTTATTTAAAGTGTTTCAATAAATATCATTAAAATTACTACATTTACTCCTTAACTTTCATACTGTTGGTCCCCAGGGACTCAACATGTTAACTATACTATACTATATACTATACTATACTATATTATACTATATTAACAAAAATTAATATAGTATAATCTATGGAATAATCTATGTTTGAACAATAAAAATACAGTTGGTCATACAAATACTAGGATACAAAATCTTCCACTATTATTATAATAAATATAGTGTCATCATACATCAATTTAAAATACACGCTATTTTATTTATTAAAAAGGTAAAATTATACGCGTGTCCTAATATATCCGTGACTAACTGTATCTAAATCTAGAATT
>NW_017094998.1:0-1313 GCF_001483705.2 Eufriesea mexicana
AAATCTCCCACAAAGCCCACGCACACGTTTCCATGAAGCCAGCATGGTGAAATTGAGTATGCTCTGAAAAGGAACATTCTAGACCAGGTATAAATAGATGTCGTGCCATATTGACTGGTCTCAAATTTCTATTTCTACGTTTGCAACACGTGTAACTTCAGGTATGACTGACTTCACGGCCACGCGATATTGCTTGCATGGTCTATACGTGTGACCAATAACGACGAAGATGAGGATAGAACAGGACACTGGCCGTTTAGACGCTTATGACAACGACAAGGTGACACTGACGATACCGGTGATGCAGCAGTGGAAGAATGCTCGGAGGGTGCTGTACTCGGTAAAGGCAGCACGAGGATGGTCTATGCTACGTCGCCAAAGGGGCGCGTATCGACCGACTCGTACTGTCTGCCCCTCTGCCACCCTGTCTGTCCCACCGTTCATACGTACCAACAGTACGGACACACAGTGGCGATGCTATTACAGGCCACCCACCCCATCAGCCTCTTTCTATCCTGTCTTTCTTCCTCCTGTTTTTGCTGTTCCATCCGTGATTCCTCTAGCCCTGTCTCAGTGTGCACACGCTTCCTCCTCTCTTTCACTCTCGCTTTCGCTTCCATTTTTTGTCCCCTTCCGCTTCGTGCTCTATTTTCCTTCTTTATTTCCTTTTATTCTTTCATGTCATTCTATTTTCCTTTTCTCTCCCCCTCTCTCTCTCTCTCTCTCTCTCTCTCTCTTTTTCTTCTTTATTTGGTTCTCATTTTGATGCTTTGCCTTTCTTCGCTGATCTCATTCGCTGCCTAGCATTTATTTTCCAGTTAACTTTCTGCGTCTCCTCTTTAACCCCTCCATTTCTGCCCTTTTACTCTTTCGCGCTTCTCTTTCGACCCTTTATTCTATATCTTATTTTTTCCCTCTGCCACGCTCTTTCTTGTTCGAGTTTTTCATTTAAGAAATTCATTAAAGAGATCTGTGTCCCCCTTTGTATTCATTTTTGAATGAAAAAGAATCGTGTGACTGGGAAATAAAATGTTGTCTGTGGCAGCTGACACTAAAAATCGAACCTAAAGGGAAGCACGTTGCGGGAATGGATTTTACATTGAAACAAAATCAGAGTCAAATGAGGAACTTGGTATATAGATAATACTGCAAGACTATGGAACAAGTGTACCAGTTACCCAGCACCAAAAGATCGTTATCCAGCTCCTATCTCACCCACCATCTCAAACATATGCACCAACCTTCCAAACTGCACAAAAATATTCAATTAATTCTCTCTCTCTCTCTCTCTCTCTCTCTCTCTCTCTCTCTCT
>NW_017094999.1:0-1385 GCF_001483705.2 Eufriesea mexicana
GGCCAAGATGATGTCGCGACGTTAAAAAGGAACAGAGGTTCGCGGACCAGTGGCTTAGAAAATCTGTTTTCCTGTTCGAGTCAGAGCTGCAGTTTATCGCGTTGCGGGGTGGTAGATGTTAAAAGTGACAGAGCGCAGACTTGTTCCAGCTTTATGCGCTCTTTAAGAGCACATAAGTTTAATGATGTTAGTTAGCCGGACTTTTACTGGCGCCTTTCTAATCATTATAAAATACGTTTTGTAATTCCGTTATCCGGGCGAGCTTGCCAGTCGCGTTTCATAATGCAATTCCGTTTTAATTAAGAATCATCCCCTCTGTACCTTTCAGCACTCTGGCTGCTTCGTGCCGTCTTCGTTTAGTTTTGCGATCCTTATTTCACGCGTTGTGTCCTCAATCAGCTTCCTCTTCGAGAGCACAGCGATGAGCCCGATTTCTCGCAGTGCAGTCGCGCGAGAGTCTGCGCAAAATGGCGTTACGGAGGATAGATAGTAATAAACGAAATCGAATTTCCCGCGCCTTCTCGACGTCTCGCTGTAAGTAATTCGTCGACTGTTCACTCGTCTACGGGATTTTTATAAAATTGAACGGAGGGGGGCTAAGTGTTGGAAATGTTTACGAAGAGTTTCGTTGATTTACGAGTCAGTGATTCAAATTAATTTAGCTGTTGCAAGTCACGAGTGTAGAAGAAATAATATTAGTTAAGCGGAGAATATTTTCAGATCTATTTGTAACAAATTCCTGGATTACTTGTTTGTTTTAAAGATTTTTATTCGTATATTGTTTACCACTGAGTAACACATAAATAATTAGGGGTTTTTCTCAAGCTTTGTTAATTAATCGAGGAGGCGGATATTTTATATGTATACATAGAATACGTATTATAGAAATTTATTCTATGGAATTGCAGTTTTAATGTGTAAAACACGTATAAACTATCAAATTTATTATTAATAACAAGAAAAAGAATTGTCGTGAATAATTGTTCACGACGTAAATTTATAATAACAATGGAAAAATTAATAAATTATTGGTTATTACTTGAATTTCTAACGTAATTATGTAAAAATTTACTTACAATTTGCAAAAAGTTTATAAATTATTACAACGATTGTTAATATCAAATTAATATTGTTAATAACAAATTGTTCGCAACGTATATTTATAATAAAAATCAAAAAGTTAATAAATTATTGACAATTAGGGCGGAAAAATAATAATTAATGGAATCCATAAAGTTTGAAAATTGCCGATCGGAGTGGGGGGGCTCGGCCGATCAGCGGCTATATAAAGGGCGACGCGAGAAAGCACAACTCATTTGTCGGTTCGACTTCGCGAGTGTAACATCTAAATTTTCGTTGTGCGCGAGGGGTTGGGATTCGAAGTG
>NW_017095000.1:0-1386 GCF_001483705.2 Eufriesea mexicana
TGTGACCTTGAAAAGAAGTGACAGTGCGTGTCTCTGACCTTGATACGGGGTTCACCAAGTTCCCCGATGGCAGCGCGAGTACCGCTACCAGCCGCGACGACAGCTGATCGACCACCGGCCAAGTGGAATTCCAGCGGAGGATGTGCACCGACCGGATTGCGTCACCGAGCATAATCAGGTGCGTGCGACCGAGCGCGCCCGTTTCAGGGGCTGACTCTCGTCCGGGACCGAAACGTTCACGCCACTCGGTGAACGACACTCGTACCGCAGTTACGTAACGGATCGACTCGCCGGCCAGAACGGTGCCAGAAATTCCGTGATTTCGAAGGAGAGCGTTCCGTTGGTAACGTTACCACGATTGTGCTCATTTTGATCTGACGTATCAAGTTTGGATATAGCAAAGAAATTATTGTTCCGATATTCATAATTCAAAAGTTGTTTAAGATGTTCTTGGAAGTGAATTTGTGAACTTCGATGTCATGTTCATTTAGAACGGTATCATAATTTTGTACTACCCTTCGCGTAAATTCGATTCCAGTAGATATCAGTCACCCGATCGCGATGATATACGATTGTATGGAAGCTTCGCGTGCAGTTTGGAGTAGGTTCCACTGACACAGATTTCGTGAGGGCAGAATGCACTATCGAGTTCGAGTTTACGTAAGACTGTGAGGCAAGGTACGTGTATAGCGTACTGGTGAACCGCCACCATAGCCAGCCGGGTGACATTTAAGCGTGACTGTAGTGACGTCGTGCATTAAACGCGCTCGAGTTACGTTTTAACCCACCGATAGAGGGTATGAGATTTTTTCATTGGATTTTCGTGCAGAAAATTTGTCGATTATTAGGATCTTCTAACCACTCCTTTATTAGTATTCAACTTACATTTTGTTTATATTAAATCCAGTCATAAATAATTTTCATTTCTTTGAGGTTATTACATACATACATATTTAATATATTTTCGTTAGTACTCGGCTATTATTCTCATCTAAATTATATAAACTCTATATCTTTAAATTAAAATAATAAATTTCAAATGAAACGTAAATTTGATATATACGATTAATACAATGGTTATCAAAATCGTTTTTCGTTACATCAATTAAAAATGAGTGAAGATATGAAATTTGGTAGAGCGAGGGACTCGAGGTAAAACCCTCTGTCGACGGAGAGGTTAAAGACAAAAGTTTACCATGAACAAAGTCAACAGCTGATGGTTAATATTAACCATTCCCCGTATACCTGCTGATGAGAGTTGTAACCATTGTAACGTCGGTAGTGATGTTATCGTCCCCCCATAGCGTTCAACTTATAGTTTCTTTCTCTTGCCTCAAGATTGCGCTCCTATCGTTATCCTCGCGTGGACCCTTTATTAATCCTAAT
>NW_017095001.1:0-1389 GCF_001483705.2 Eufriesea mexicana
GAATTCTAGGATTTTAGCAATTCAGTATCATGGAACTATAGAACTTCCAAATTTTAGAAATTTAGAAATTTAAATCTTAAAATCCTAGGATTTTAGCAATTTTGTATCGTGAAACTTTAGAACTTTCAAATTTTACAAATTTGGAAATTTAAAATCTCAGAATTCTAGAATTTTAGTAATTCAATATTATAGTATTTCAAAACTTCTAAATTTTACAAACTTTGGAATTTTAGAATTGTAAAATTTTAGGATTTTACTTAAATCTCTCATACCAATCTCTAACACCAAAACGATCAGCTTTGTATCGTCGAATCTTTTTAGATCAAAAATCCACGTGTGCACAATCAAATGAAGAGACACTCTAGTATTTTAATGTTGAACAGAAATCGGAGTCGATTCGAATGTCGAGATAGAATTATCGTTACGAGGTCACCCTTTCCCGATATCTGCAGAAGACGATGGGGTGGGAAGAAAGTTGGAATATTTTTTTTGCTCCTTGAAATTCTTGTTAGAATCCGATTGGACAAGTTTGGTTTCGTGGAAAGGGAGTGGTTCGGTACTTGCTGGGGAGATTGAACTTGTTGAATGGATGGGAAAGATGGTTCCGATATGAAGTTGGGCCAGACTCGTTTGAACGAGGTGGAAGATGATGGTCGGTCGATAAATGAGGTAGTATATGCAGCGTTTCTTCGATCGTCTGATTACTCTTGGTGGTTTGAATCTGCCATACGCGTGCTTCGAGTAACCGCAAATAGATCTTTCGAGACTAATAACAGTGATAGTAACCTAACCTAAACCTAACCTTATCTCGTTAAATCCCGTTATATTTCTTGTCCCATTATATCATGTACGCGTATAATTAATTTCAATAATTTTGAAAACGATCATTACATTTATTTTATTTATTTTTTATTTTTTATTTTCGTGCATGGCGAATATTTTTATAGAAAACTAATTATTACTAATCCGAATTGTCCTGAATTAATAATTAATAACGAAAATTAGTAGTACGCGAAAAAACAAGTAAATGTACCTCATATTTTTATGATTTTTCAAATTTGACTTAGTTCAACATATATCACTGCTAATAATAAGAATCTCAAACTTCCTATTGAAAAAACCATTAACACCACTTAGAACTAGTTATCATGAAATAAAATATTCAATAATTCACGCCAATCCAAACCTGGTAGCTTCATGATCACCTAAATGGCCCCAAATGTCAATAATGTAGTCACTCAAACATCTTCAAACACTGTGGTATCATAACTAAACAAGTAACTTGTTAGACTATTGACACTCAGTTGGCCTGACTAATCGATCTAATAATTCTGAACTTCAACAATTAATTCAGTCAAACATTCTCCAACTCAGGAACATACAAAGTCA
>NW_017095002.1:0-1391 GCF_001483705.2 Eufriesea mexicana
AATTCAAATTTCTTTGAATATATATACATATACTCGTATACTTATTTGTGAAAGAATTTTATTTATTATATATGTGTGTCCATGAGTAACATTACACATGTAATTATGAAAGTGCTGGAAGGAAAAGATGTAAATTTTTGACATTGCATCTGTTTGTTGTAAAATATGTGAAATTTTATTTGGGAACTCACAGAAGTAGAGTCATTGAATTCAGTTTGTATTAAGCTGTGTTTTAAACCATTTTTTAATGTATCTGAACATGAAGCTCTAAAAATTTTGAAACTAATTGCGTACAAGTGAAATTTGTAAGCCACTTTTATAACGATAGGTAACATATGTGTCATAAATACAAGGAACATTTAATCCTTTATGTACTGATTACATAACGAAGATATATATTTTTATCATGTAAATTAATTTTTCAGATAGTAAGTACTGTGAAAATATTCTTTTTTCTTTTATGCTAGGATTTTAATTATTTATTTAGCTTTTATTTAGTGTCACAGTTACTTCTGTAGAATACATAAAATGTTTGAACAGGAATAATTTGATTCCTTTTAAATTTTCTCTCTATTTGCACCAAAGGTGTGGTAAAATTTCAAAATTCCCAAGTTCACGTTGAAGAATAAGTAATATTAATATTTAACATTCCTTTCAAGATTCACTCATCGTGAAAAATTTGGAAGTTTCAAAATAATATAACATAAATGACGAAATTCGAGAACAAGTAAGATATTTAGAAATTTTGAAATGTAAAAGTTGAATATAGTAGAAATTAATATCTAGATATTTAACAGATATTTAACAGATGTTTAAAATTGATTGATAATTAATGATGAGTTCTTACATACTGAAACCCTCGCATTTCGACACTGACGTACCAAACTTGACTAACGCACCACGGTGTTAAATACACGCCTTCCCTAGCATCCAAACAAGTCACAGTCATCGTACATAAAACACTTCGCAACTCCGACTCGTACTTTGCCAACTTCCAACAAACTTTCGTGTACATTTCAAACGTTTACAAATTCTACAGTCAACGTCACGCGATCGCGTTAAACATAGAATCTGATTAAAGTCGAATGACACGTTGAAACAACCGGCTAATCTCACACACGGTTAAGAATGAAACCGATAGATTTCCATTGTTAAATCATTTTCTAGCATCTTAAGGTTTTAGTTGATCATTCCTTTAAATAATTTATAGCAACTTTTATTTTTTATAGGGCAGAAAAACGAACATTTAAAATTTTTGCCTCATCTTCTGGATATTTGTCAACTTATTTTTGATGCAAATAAAAATGAAATTGAAAAATCCTGCATTTTTTTAAATTTTTATACTGTCCTATGACTTCAGTTTATTGTTCCTTAAAATAATTACGGAGCAA
>NW_017095003.1:0-1392 GCF_001483705.2 Eufriesea mexicana
GTGTCAAATATGCAGAAATAGGTATGCAAATAGCGTCCGTTAACCTAGTGTTAATATTCTGATGATTTATTTTAGTTTCTGTATTTCTATTTTGTAATAAAGTTTGCATCAATCTACAATTTATAAGGAAGTAGGTACAATTTGAGGTTAGGTACAGTCAGTCATCGAAATATTTGCGAATCTTCAATCTTCTACTTCGAATTATTGTCATCTTTTTAATTTGTATCCAAATTCTTATTAACAGTAACGTAACAACTAGACAAATCAAATTTGGAAATATTTTGATTTTTGCATGTTAATTATCAATTTTGTAATGACTTATTTTAATTTCTCAATTTCGTTACCTTCGATTCGGATGAAACTTGATAGGCTTAAAGAATAGTAAAAAATATTGTATACGTAATTTTTTTAGCTACGATAACTGAAATATTAGGGGGGAAATCACCCCCAAAGATCGACCCCCCGAAAGCTAACTCGGAAACAGTTAAAGTTGATAAAAATTTGCTTTATAAAAAATTATATAGTTTTCTTATATGGTTTATATTTGTTAGTTTTATAAAATTATATAGTTAACCAGAAACATTCAAATGAATGGGACATATATTTTAATTTATAAAAATTTTTAAATTTGTGCCTAAGTAAGAAGCAGTCTTTTGAAGTTGATAATTACTAAGATACGAATATTCTTGTGATTCACTGTACATTAAAGGTCGAATTAATGATCCGTGATAGGTGACCTAACTGTTATCGCGTTATTCGAATTTTATGCAAGAAATGCCACTGTATCAGTCCGTTATGTGCAATTAACCGTTCGAATCCTACGGCAGCGCCATCTGAGTCGTACTGATAATTATGTCGATGGTTGCTTGCAGCTTCTGGTGTCTTTTTAAGGCAAATCGACATAGGTATCTTCTGATCAGTTGGTATTTTTCCTGATAAAATTTTATCAGTGACCTTTAAACGGTTAGTGGATATAAATCGTTTATTGATTAGACCTGACTGGGTGAGGTCTCTGCTGTTGCAGCAATTTCTGAGGCGTAGTCGATTGTTCTACGGTTTGAAAGTCGAATATACGATGAATTTTTCGGTTGACACTTCTCGATCAAATTTTTCCAAACGTATCTGACACTCAAACAGTTAATGCATGCCAATGGTTTATTGTTTAGACGTGGTTGCGTTAGGTTTCTGAGGCGTGGTCAATTGTCCTGTCTAGTGGAAGTTGAATATATGATGAATTTTGACAGGGTCACCTTTTCTTCGACATCTGGTTACGTGACCTTAGGAATCTCAAACTAATTTCAGTGATTTGTCATACTTACTCAGCCCCTTGTTTTGCAGTGCTGATCCCTGCTGTGATTAGACTTGTATGTGTCATATTTTATTCTTTTTGCT
>NW_017095004.1:0-1390 GCF_001483705.2 Eufriesea mexicana
TGGCTTGAACGGAAAGTTCAACGTGGGGCACATACGCCCCACGCGGCAGGAAATGTGTTAAAGGGAAATTAGTGCATTTTCTGACAAAAGTTAAGAAACGTGGAAATTAATAATTATATGTATGTAATAAATTATAATAAAATTTTTATCAAAATAATTCGCTAGAACATCTAGGCAGTAATTAATAATTACGTTCAATTATAATTGGCTAACTTCTTAGGAAAATATATCACGCAAATACAAAAAATTAAATAAATACCTATGGATATTGTAATATAATAATACAAAGAAATTATACAAGTTTTCATAGTAATCATAGAAACACATTTCACTTACCTATTTTATAGGAATTGAATCATAAATAACAAAGAGATGAAGCTTCTTTACATTTTCATTCATTTATAATTCCTATTACAAACTAAATAAAATTTCCTGACCTTGTTACTTAATTTACTTCTTCTCTTAATTGCCATTTTACCATATTCATGTATGTAGCAAATTTTTACCAATTGGAAAAAAAATCGTTGTCGGCTAACATAACCTTCTAGGTAGGTTAAAGAAAAAGAAAACGAGATAGCGTTTAAATAGGAGAACGGTCGTGGAAAGCACCAGAAAAGGTGAAAGAGCAAGATTTTAAGGCAAGTCAACTGTAATTGGGGTGCACGTTGCCCTATTTTACAGAAAATTAGGAGGCGGTCTTTATGGCTATACGGAACGGGGCTTTTCTAATTAAATGTTTATGCCCATGGCGTTGCCCATTGTCGCTACGTTTAAGAAAATTACACGATAAGAATTTGTAAAAGGTTTTAGCGTTTGGTCTGTGCAAATATTTGGCTTTAGCGAAAGATCTGATGATAAAGGTTAATTTTGATGATCAATATCTTATTTACTGACATTTTGGCCAATATTTATTTAACAATTTCTTACTTCATCTTTTAGTTCATTTTTAATTCATCAATCTTGAATTAAAGATCTACTCTTCATCAATTTCTATATTAATTATTTATTAACCATTCATTAGTTAATGAAATTATACTAAAATCAATTACATTTAGATTCAGTAGTATTTAAACAATTTGTATGAAATATTTGTTAGTGGTGGATGAAATTTTAATAACAGTAAGAACAATTCTTTATTTAATTACAAAGTTTATCAACCACAAATATTAAGTTTAAATATAATTAATTTATAACAATTGCTCACAAATATTTTCGCTATTACAACCCAATTACAACTGACTTATGTCCAATCTCTCTGGTTTGTTCTTTCTACTTTCATACATTACATGCACATACACAATTCACACAACACTTCAATCATTACATAGCATACTCATTTATCACGATAACCTGAATTCATTAGATATTGCCATCCCATGCATACTTGTTC
>NW_017095005.1:0-1393 GCF_001483705.2 Eufriesea mexicana
CGCGGGAGAGACAGGGAGGGCGAATACGAGACGGCGGCAAGCTCGCAGCGGAGCGTAGTTCGCACAGCGTCTCGACAGAGGGCGCAAGTGAGATAGTGGCCACTCGAAAGAGAAGAAAGGTGGAGCTGCTAGGAGGGGATGGGTGAGCGCAGCGCGGCAAAGGAGGGATGATAAAAGGGGCCAAGAGAATAATAATAAAGAGACAAGGAGGCAAGATAATGTACGGCGCCGTGCTGGCGTCCATTCATGCTTTTTACTCGTTAGGTGGTTAAACCTCGCGGACCGGCCAGCCTCGTCTCTCACCTTGCCTCACCTGCCTTCCTTTCTTCCTCCTTTTCTTTCTTTTTCTCTTTCTCCTCCTGCTGCCGGCTCTCACCTCATCTAGCGACCGTGCATCGTCGTCCAGCCGCCCTGCTAACGATTTTTCATCGTTTCGAATTAGACGTAATGCCGATTATCCGGAATGGACGGTGAGAACGAACGACGAAGATCGATCCTCACGAATTCGGAGTATCCATTCATTCGGAGATTCTTTCTCGTGGTATGTTCCATATTAGATCGGCAGTGGATAGGCCTTAGGTATTCGGCTATGCTTACTCGATGCAGGTTTAAATTTGGTTGGAGAATCCAGGGCAAAATGAAATGCTGAGACGTCATGAAATATTGTTCTCTACGTGCTATTAGTAGTGCTATGCACGAGCTATTTTAATAGTGCACCCCCGTTCTTGAGTATCCAGACACCTGCTGGCGTTTCATACGGAATGTGATAATTAAGTAAGGGATTAATTGGTCCGAATTTTGCGCTCGTGTATGATAATCATCGGAAGGACAGAATGAGGATCTGTAGAATGTACTTGCGACTGTGCGTGCTGCAATATGTGAAACATTTTATATTCACAGTCGATGAAAATATTTGATTTTTCCTGGGTGCGGTCTCCTTGTAATTTATTTTTCGTTTTATTCCTATATAAATGTCGATTTATATATGAGGGAATAAATGCTGTTTGAACGTATAGAATAATAAATGAGGTAAACAGCGGGAATATTTTGCAGCAAATATTTATTAAAATTGTATTATAGAGTGTCAGGATATTTTTACGTAACACGATGTAATTAAAGAATATTCTTGGTCATGTTGCGTTTGTTACTCTTGCGTACTATTAAGTTTCAACCGTTCCATTTTACTCCAGCTTTCATTATCCCACAGTAAAATGGAAAATTCGTATACATAATATTAGAAATACTGTAACGTTAATTATACCTTAATAGATTAACTTTAATTTCTAAATATATAACCTTATTATTGTAAATTTAAATTATTACTTTTAATATGTAATAATTTTATATTTAATATAATACTATAATCTTATTAGAATGCAGTAAATTGTACTAA
>NW_017095006.1:0-1399 GCF_001483705.2 Eufriesea mexicana
TGGCAAAAAATCAACGCGATATAAAACGGAATCGGTTGGTTAGGTTAGGTTAGGTTAGATCGACGAACGATTCGGCAAAAAATCAACGCGCTACAAAACAGAATCGGTTGGTTAGGTTAGGTTAGATCGACGAACAAATCGGCAAAAAATCAACGCGCTATAAAACGAAATCGGTTGGTTAGGTTAGGTTAGGTCAACGAACAAATCGGCGAATCATCAGCGCGCTATAAAACGGAATCGGTTGGGCGTCGGCCATATCGGTAGGTGACGGCCATTAGGACCGCGGGAAATAATAATTAAACGGTAATTCTTGCGATCAGCGAGCCGGTGGCCCGCGACGATCGAAACCGCAGAGAGCCGACGCGTAATCAGCGGTCGCGTTAATAATTTTACGCTTTGTTTCTGCGACGCGTAACCGGCTTTTGCGCTAAATCTCGCAGCCGCGATCGATCGTCCGCTATCTCGCGCACGTAATCGAGAGAAAGTCGCGGGAATAGGACGAGAAACGGCGCGAATCTCCGCGCGATTGTTACGAGGGCGACGTTCCAAATTTTTCTCCCGCTGCAAACCGCGGACCGTTGCACATTTTCTTGCCGATCGATTTCCACGAAAAATCCCGCTTCGACAGTATTTCCTTTCTTTTATAATTACTTTCCTCCTCTTTTACACGTAGAATACTCGCGTGTTTGGGCTGCAGAAGAATGGACGTAGGTTCGTTCTGAGAATTAAGAACAGTGTAAGAATAATGAAAAGAAAAAATTTTTTGAGTCAGAGAAAGTTAAGGAATATTTAAATATTAAAATTATGAGGAAAAATCGAATCCACTTCGCGAGTATTTCTTTTCTTTTATAATTCTTCTCCTTCGATTTTAGATATAAAATATTCGCGTGCATAAGCTACAATAGAACGATTGTAGATTCGTTCTGAGAATTAGAAATAGTGGAAGAATAATGAAACGAAAAAAATGTTTTAATCAGAGAAAGTTAATGAATTTTTAAATTGTAAAATTAAAGAATTTTAAATGTTCCTAATTTTCCTGTTTTTTCCTTAATTATATTTTATGGTAACTCTCTTGAGGGTTTCTATAGGAGTCTGTTGTTTGGATGCTTATTATTAGTTATTGATTCGAAAGAATTTTTTAATCAAAGGATATAGAAGAAAGTGAACAAATTTTTATATTAAAAAATTTAAATTACAATTACAAGTATCAACAATTTTTTCTTTTTCTTTTAATTATTACTAATTTCGTGTTAACCCTGGTGAGGGTTTCTACATGTTTCGTATTAGGTAATTGTTGGTTGGGTGCTAGTCATTGATTTAAAAGAATTTTTGAATCAAAGAATAGAGAAGAAAGTGAACGAATTTTTAAATTAAAAAATTAAAATATTCCAAGTATCAG
>NW_017095007.1:0-1383 GCF_001483705.2 Eufriesea mexicana
GTTTCCCAATCTAACATAACCAAACGTAACCTAACTCAACCTATCGTGCCACGACCGCTATTGCTGGTCTCCACAGAACCGAGCAGAGTATAATACAGTAATGAAGGGCGCAGAAATCCTCCGAATGGCAGAGTATAGCACAAATAGTAAAGTCACCCTATGCTAACCTAACCAATCGTAGTATAACCAAACGTAACCCAACCCAACCAAATGTGCCCACGCCATTATTGCTGAACTCTCCAGAGCCAAGCAGAATATGCTAGAGCACAGTAGAGCTATGAAATCGGCCACATTGGAGTGTAAAGCAGAAAAGTAAAAGATATCCTAACATAACCAAACGTAACAAATCACAACCCAACGTCCCTAGTCCTATATTGCTGGCCTCCCCGGCACCAAGCAGGGTACATTAGAGGGGACTAGAGCGCTGAGGCCCATGGAATGGCAGTGCCTAGCACGAAAGTCAAAGATATTCCAACCTAACCCAAACAATCCTAATTCAACCAAACGTAAGCCAGCTCAACCTAACGCGGCACGGCCGCGATTTCTGGTACTCCCAGAGCAAAACAGGGAGCATTATCTCACATTAGAGCGCGGATGTCCACCGAATAGCAGTGTACAGCTGAAAAGTCGGAGCCACCCTATCCTAACATGAACGAGCGTAACCTAACCCAACGCAGCCTAACTCAACCTGCCGTGCCGTTACCACTGATGACGGCCTCCCCGGAGCCAAGCACAATATACTAAAGTACTGCAGAGCGCAGGAATCCACCGATAGCAGTGTGTACCACAAATGATAATGCCATAACCAAACATAACCAAACCTATCTGAACCTAAACTAACGTAACTTGCCAGAACGTGCCACGACCACAGTTGCTTTCCGCCACAGAGACGAGCAGATGGCAGTACAGCAATGCTGCGCGCAGATATCGACCGAATAGCGGTGTACAGCACAAGGGTCAAAGCCATCCTAACCAAACATAACTCAACCTAACCTAGCCGGACGTAACTTATCTCAACCAAACGTGTCGCGACCGCTATTGCTGGCCTCCCCAGATACAATCAGATGCTAGTAGATCAATGCAGTGCACAGATAGCAACCGAATAGCAGTGTATGGCGCAAAAGTCAAAGCTATACTAACAAGACATATTCTAACCTAGCTAAGCAAACCGTAACTTAACTCAACCTAGCGTGTCTAGACCACACTTGCCTCCCTCCACTGAGCCAAGCAGAATATACTAGAGCACAGTAGAGCGCAGTAATTCACCGCATTGATGTGTGTAGCACAAGTGCCAAAGATAGCTTAACCTACCCTGTCCTAGCCTAGCCAAGCCAAGCGTAACACAACTATACATATCTTGCCGAGAATAACATTGCTGGCCTC
>NW_017095008.1:0-1377 GCF_001483705.2 Eufriesea mexicana
AGGCGAGCAATAGTGGTCGCGGCACGTTAGGTTGGGTTATGTTACGATTGTTTATGCTAGGTTGGGCTGCGGTTGGTTAGTGTAGCTTCTAGTTTCGAGCTGCACACCGCTATTCGGTGCATTTGTGTTATCTACTGTGCTCTACTACAATCGGCTTGGCTCTGGGGAGGCCATGAGCAGTGGTCGCGTCACGTCATGATGAGATGAGCTACGTTCGGTTTGGTTAGCTTAGGACAGGTTGGGTTACGGTATCTAAGGCCTTTGTGCTGTTCACTGCAATGCAGTGGATTTCTACGCTCTATATTACTCTACTATACCCTCCCCGTCTCTGGGGGCGTGCATTGGTGCCGTGGCATGTTAGGTTCTGCTATGTTACGATTGGATATATCAGGTTAGGCTATATTTGGTTAGGATAACTTCGACTATCGTGCTGTACACAGTTATTCGGTGGATCTCTGTGAACTGCTGTGCTGTACTCTATTCATCCTGGCTCTCGGAGGCCAGGAGAATTGGCCGCGGTATGTTGCGCTGAGTTATGCATCGCTTGGCTGGTTTAGATTGGGTGATGACTGGCTGGGATACCTTCGACTTTTGTGCTATACACTGCTATTCGGTGGATTCCAGGGCTCTGCTGTCCCCTTGTATGTCCCGCTTGGCTCTGGGGAGGGCAGCAATATCGGTCTCGAAACGGCAGGTTGAGTTACGCTATGTTCGGCTATGTTCCGTTGGTTGGATTGGGTATGCGTGTCTTTGACTTCTCTGAAATACACTGCGGCTCTATGGATTTCTGCGTTCTACTCTCCACTAACGTGTTTTGCTTGGATCTGGGGAGGACAGCAATAGTGTTCGCAACGCGTTAGGTTGAGTTAGGTTACGATTGGTTACGTCACGTTTGGTTATTTTAGGAGAGGTGTCTCTGACCTTAGTGCTGTAGTCCGCTAGTAGTTGGACCTCTGCGCCCGACGGTGCCTACAATTTTCAGCTTGGCTCTGGGTAGGCCTGCAACAGCGGTCTCAGCACGGTATGTTGAGTCATGTTAAGTTCGGTTAGGATGGGTTAGGCTACATTTGGCTTGAATAGCTTTAACTTACGTTCTGTACACTGATATAAGGAGGATTTGTGCGCTTCACTGCGCTCCAGTATGTCCTGCTTGGCTCTGCGGATGTCAGCAATTGCGGTATCGGCTAGTTAGGTTGAGTTAGGCTACGTTTGGCTATGTTCCGTTTGCTTGGGTTAGGCTTGGGGAGCCTTGATTTTGCTGATATAAACTGCGATTCTATGTATCTCTGCGTTCTACACTCCACTAACATGATCGGCTTCGCTCTGGTGAGGCCAGCAATAGTGGTCGCAGCACGTTACGTTGAGCTAGGTTACGTT
>NW_017095009.1:0-1405 GCF_001483705.2 Eufriesea mexicana
TCAATTACAACTGACCTATGCCCAATCTCTCTGATTTGTTCTTTCTACTTTCATACATTATATAACATACACAATTCACACAATACCTCGATCATTACACGCATACTCTATCACGATAACCTGAATGCATTAGATATTGGCACCCCGTGCATACTTGTCCCACTCCCCCCTTTCTTACAGTCATTGCTCCATTGTTATATCAACACATATATATTCAAAATCTATGTTAACCATTACCACAAATTTCACTTTCCTGTCTGAATTAAAAAATTTTTAAATTCATCGTATAAACGTCCATTATTAAAATTCGCATAAAAATCTCAATTAAAGTTCTCTGCAGATTTGCAGTTCGGAGCTCTTGCAATGATCGTTCAGGAAACGATTGTGACACGATTGAAAACAGAAGACACTCGAGTTACTACGTAATCCTGCAATAGCAGATTATCTCGGAAACCTTAGATGCAACATGTAGAAGAGAAAGAGATTCTCGTTACATTCCACCCTCTTGCTCAAATTACAACGAGAAAACATACGACTCACGGAATCTCCTGAACTTGAATGTTTTCATTCCCGTTCTTTGATTATCTCTTCGTTCTCCAGGTGTATTCCTCGTATCCGCCATGCTTGCTCGATGAATCGAGCATCGCAACGCGAGTGCGTAGCTCTTAGCTAGCATCAACCAGAACCCCTGTCTCGCGAATCCTTAGCCTTTGTGTGCGGATCGAATCATTTTTCCGAAATGACGAAAGTCATCAAAGTAAATTTTTCCAAGCGATTTTCAAACTCACAGAAATTTCAAATTCGTTCGAACAGTACTTGTCCTAGAATGGTGACTGATATTCCGATTTTCCATTCGCAATACTGTAGGATGCTATTTCCTAGGAAAGAAATCGCGAATCGACTAATGCCAACTCGGAAGTCTATTTTAGATAAATTATAATCCGATCGATAACCTATGCGTGACATAATTCTAGAAGCAAATCGAAAATCAGCCGATACCGTTATGAAAAGCTACTTTTGGTAGCAAAGCTAAGTTGCAGGTGAACGAAATCGTAATCAGCCCGAAAGTGGCGCAATTTTTATGGAAGCAAATCGCTAATCGGCTGAATCATATGGGCCAATTAGCGATTGGAGAAAGCACGCCATCGAGATTTGCAAAGGACATAAAAGCAGGACGATCGAAGACACAGGTGGTAGAGTCCTGAGTGAAGAAGCTTTAAAGAATCTTCGTGAAAATAGATTATGACGTGAGTCGTTCAGTGCTGGACAGAGACGAATTAGAGCATGTTTTCCGAGTGTTATATTTGCGTTAACCATTTAACCTGCAACCACGTGTGAGGCTCGTGGAACATAGGTCAGGCCAAAACTGACTATCACGGGCCTGGCTCGTGGTACGTCGGCCGGG
>NW_017095010.1:0-1407 GCF_001483705.2 Eufriesea mexicana
TCCAAATGGACCAAGGTACCTCCTCTCGTACAGTTTACCATAATCTTAAACTTCTTTGTGCCACTATCTCTGTTAGCTCCGTGTTACTCGTTAACCCTTACCCGAAGATGCCTAGGTCTTTAATCGTGACACGTGTCATGTATCTTCTAAAAATTGGAAATTATCAGAGAAGTACGTCGAAGTCTAGAATTAAAAGAATAGAATCAAACAGACCCAGGTACCTCATCTCATGCAGTCTACTATACTCTTAAATATCTTTATACCACATTCCCTATTACCTCCCTGTTATTTGTTAACCCGTTATCCGAAAATACCTTGGTCTTTATAGACTTCGCAATGCTACGTACACACATACCTAGATAAACGAATGAACGTTGCACGAATAGATTAAAAATTGACAAAGAAAAATGTCCAGATCAAAGGGACCCAGGTACCTCACCTCATACCAACTCAAACCAAATTCAAACTCAAACATCCTTTCATCAAAGAATTTTCGTCAACGTTACAAAAATTTAATGCGCCGCAGAGTTGAACATATACTCCATTCAAATTAGACCACTCGGTTCGATGAGAAACTACTTTTTCAGGACCAAACAGGAAGTCGACCACCTCATCCCTACCCTTTCCCTCCAAAAAGGACGAATAGTCCTGCTCTTCAACGGCGCCGTTCAAAGGACCAGGATAATCCACCTGGAAAGCGGGATAAAGTCGGACGCGAATCGAATCCGGGTATTCCGTTGCTGCTCCATTTTAATTCCTGGAGGAACCTCGTCTCCATAAATCACACGCGATGCCCGCGACGCCGGCGAGCGCGTAGGACGCGATGCATCGATCTGTTTGCGCCCCGTTCGTTTCCTGCCAGTGATATGGCACTTCGTTATACCAGACGGCATGCACTGGCGAGTTTTCCAATCACGGAGCACAAGGAAGTCGCGGAGATTTACGCGTTTCGCCGCGGCCGTTACGATAAAATATATTATCGACTTTCGCAACTTCGAATTAGGCGTGTGCTTGCACCATGCGAATCTCGAGATCGGTCATTTAGGCCAAAATCGATTTAGCCTCCATATCTTGCTATCGGAGAGTCGTCGAGATCATTATCGAACACTGTAATACCGAAATCGGCCATTTTCACTCCCTTTCTCTCTCGCAGACGTATATGTAGGAATTGTAAATGTGAAAGTTAGTGCAAAGGAACTGTAGCGACCATCATTCTCACCCTCGCCACTAGATGAATTCCGACTTCGAGGACTTTTCCGCAAGTCTTCAGGATACCTCCAGTTCCTATATATAACTCCCCGACCTTCCAATAGCATCCCAGTGTCTAAGGCAGGGTCTGCTAGGGTAGCCTTGCCGATGAGTGCGCTTGCATGGACGAAATTGGACGAAACGCATCCCTTCCTTTCC
>NW_017095011.1:0-1407 GCF_001483705.2 Eufriesea mexicana
CGCGCGTTGTATGTAATATTTTATGGTTAATAAATAGTTTTATATTATTCGTGTTCCACCCTATCTCTACAATTATTTTAGTTAATCCACCCAAAATCCGATCCTACATATATATGGATTTTATATTACGAGTATATAACGTGTAATTAATAATTTTATATAATTTTGTATGCTTTATAGCATGGTATTTTCATAGTATTAGGAGTATAAAAGAGCGTGTAAGAAGTACTAAAAATCGAGAATGGTGCTCGGGACAAACAATTGTAATAATAGAAATAATTAGAATAATTGGAAATTGGAAACGATTGGAATAATTGTAAATTAGAAACAATTGGAAGAACAGAAAGTACATTTAAGTTTAAAACCAAAAGCTATTGAACGCGAATCGGTGTTGTCGATTGAAGGATTCAGTAGTCACTGAAATTAGCCGCAATTTCAAGGATGCAGATGGCGTTTGCACCTGTAATAGATCAACAGTGATCGCGTTCGCTCTTGGACGCGAAGGTATCGCGATGTAAAACCATTAAATGCTCGAGCGACGATCGAGTGATCGCGCGAAATTCGCGTTCGATCGGCGACGGATTCGCCAGGCTTTCCTCGAAACGACCGCTTCCGTTATTGGATAATATTCCAGCTACACGTGTTTTGATTCGCCTGACAACTGTTTCACGAGCGCAGTGTTAATTAATTCGTAATCGAGCGTGAGCGACTCGAAAGGACGGAAGACGAAAGCGAACGAGAATTTCGAGGCAGCTGATCCTCGGATCGATCATCCGGCGTCAGGCCGTTTCTTTCCTCGTCTGCTTGTTACTCCTCATTGTTTTTCCACTGACCCGTTTTGGTTACCGGGCAATTATCCGCTCGCCATTAAGGGTCGACCCAAATTGAACTTCGCGCGACCCTCGCTCGCAGACTGTTTAACAATTTCGCCGATTTTATTTCGCGAATGGAGGATTTTATCGATGTTCGGAATTGCCCAAGATTTTATGGTTGGTCAAAAAGTAACCGATATAATTCCTGCGAAAATTTATTATAATTGCAATGATTGCGAATTTTGACATAGTAGAATGTGATACTATTATTCTTCACATAGATAAAAGTCTGACAGGATAGACTGTCCCTTTCAACTGATTGTGAGTTTCACTAATGATTGACCTATACTTCTTAAATTATGCAGCTTTTCTTTTATAAATAATGGGCAAATCTTCCAAAGATACCTCGCCCCTTAGGGGAGGGGACGGAGTTACGAGGGATCTTTGTCCACTAAAACCCCCGTGGTGGCCTTCCTCGTTGTGCTGGGGAGCACCGGGAACTTGAGACGAACACAATTGATATTGGTATGCCCATAATAAATGGGCCCAAGCGATGTTATGCCAAATAACAGGATTTTCTTACATTACGTCTGAT
>NW_017095012.1:0-1406 GCF_001483705.2 Eufriesea mexicana
TGTACGGAGTAACCGACTGTCAGTTGTAAATATCTCTAGACATGATCGCAATATACAATGATTATTTAGGAACTGCATTGCAATTTTCATTAACAGGGGCAAAGTTATTCAACGGAAAGGATAGTGTGATGATGGCTGTACTCAGTACCATGTTGTCATATGTCCATGCCTCAAGCGATAATGGACTTGCATTTCCCGCTCTAGAATAGCTTTGAAATATACATCACCAGTGTACGGACCAATCCAACGGCAACAGTGACTTGTTGTAAGACGAAACGTATGCCGTACTGTCAGTTGTAAAAATCATTAAACACAAACGCACAATACATTGGTTACGATAGAATCACTTTGGAATTAACATCAGCAGTGGTCAATGTAGTCCAGCGTCAACATTACCATAATGGTGGACGTACTCAGCACTGTGTTGTAAATTGCTACTATCTCGAGACTCAGTGGATCTGTACTTTGCCGTTCTACAATTTTTATAGAATTTAAGTGCACACTGATCAGAATAGTCCAACGGCAACTGTTCTGCATTGGCGGATAGAAGAAGTACCTCATTGTCAATTGGAAATATCTGAAGCCATAACCGTAATATGCAATGATTATTCTGGAACTGCTTTTTAATCTTCATCATCAGCGGACATGGTTATCCAACTGTTACAAAATTGTGGTGTGATGACTGTACTCAGTTCTGTGTAGTCACTTTATAATTCCTCGAGGGATAACGGATCTGAATTTCTTATTCCATATTGCTGTGGAATATACGATATCAGTGAACAGATTCGTCCAACGGCAACAGTCATCCGTTGGAAGATGTATTAAATGACGTACTGATAATAGTAAGTATCACTAACCATAACCGCACTATAAATAGGTTATTCTAGAAACACTTTCGTATTTACTTCATCAGTGAGCAGAGTAGTCCAACGGCTGCATTACTGCGATGTTGGCTGTACTCAGTACTGTGTTGTCAATTGTTAATGTCTCGAATGACAATCGACCTTCATTTTTCATTATAGAAATGCTATAAAATCTAAATCATCAGTGAACAGGTTAATCCAACTGTAAGTGTCCTCTGTTGGTGTATGTAATATGCGCCGTACTGCCAATTGTAAATATGCCTAGCGATAAGAGTACCATACACTGATTAATCCATAGTTTCTTTGGAATTTACTACATCACAGTTCTGCAGCCGTTGAATCACTTTGTTCATCGATGATACGAGTTCCAAAGGAATTTTAAAATAATCAATGTACAGTATGGTTGCGTCTAGAGGAATTTATAGCTGACAACACGGTTCTTACCACTTCAACCACCATAGCAATGTATCCGTTGGATTAATCTACTTAATGATGACTATTATACTGAGGCAATCCTGGAAAGAAAAAAGGCAGTTTCAATAT
>NW_017095013.1:0-1410 GCF_001483705.2 Eufriesea mexicana
TCTAAAATTGCTGTAGAAAATGCAACCTCATTGACCAACTTAATCCGCAGGCATCAGTGCTCTGTTGGTAGACGTACGAATTACCACATCGTGAATTCTATACCTCTCTTGCCCCAACCGTGGTGTACATACCTTATTCCATAATTACTTAGGAATTTACAACATGTGTGAGCAAAGTAGTCCAGCGGCTGCATTGCTGTGATAATCGTTGTACTCAATAATGCTCTGTCAGTTGTTCGTGCCTTGAGGGATCGTGGACATGTATTTTGTCGTTCTAGAATCGCTGTAGAATAGAAATCATCACAGAAAAGTTTAATCCATTGCCTAAAGCGCTACATTGGTGGATGTAAGCAGTACCGTACTGTCAATTGGGTATATCTCAAGCCACAACTGTAATATACACTGATTACACTGGAATTGCTCTGGAATTTACGTTATCTGGAGTTCTACACTATGTTGTCAATTGTTAATATCCCGAGGGTCAGTTGAACTGGGTTTTGTCATTACGGAATCGCCATAGAACTTAAATAATCATTGAACAGATGAATCCATCGGCTACAGTGTTATGTTGGTGGATGTAGCAGGTACAGCACTGTCAATTGGAAGTATCTCCAGACACAACCGTAATATACAATCATATTCGTGAAATTCTTTGGAATTTACAACGTGAGTGAACAAGGTGGTCCAACGGCTACATTACCGTGATGCTGACTGCACTCAGTACTGTGATGTCAATTTTAATACCTATACGTACAACGGACCTTCATTTTCCTATATACAATTGCTGTAGGGCATGCATCTTCTGTGGCAAACTTAATCCAACGGTAACAGTTTTCTGTTGACAGATGTACTAACTACCGTACTGTGAATTGTAAATATCACTAGCCGTAACTCTAGCACCCATTGGATATTCCAGAATTCCTTAGACGTTTACATCATTAGTGAGCAAAGCGGACCAACATCAACATTACTGTGAAGATGGTTGTACAAAATACAGTGTTGTCAATCGTTCGTATCTCGAGGGATCGTAGACCAATATTTTTGTCGCTCTAGAATCGTTGGCAAATAGGAATCACCACTGGAAATGTTAATCCACAGCCAAAAGCGCTACATTCATGGATATAATATGTACTGTACTGTCAATTGGAAATATCTCATGCCACAACCGTAATATACATGGATTACGCCAGATTTACACTGGAATTTGCATCATGAGTGGACAAAGTATTCCAACGAATAAAGAACTTTGATGACAACTTACTCAGCACTGTGTTGTCAATTGTTAATGTCTCGAGAGAAAATGTATCTTCGCATTTCATACTTGAATTGCTGTGGAATCCACGTCATCAGTGAACAGATAAGTCCAGCTGCAACACTTGTCTGCTGGTAGCTGTACTGAGCACCGTATTC
>NW_017095014.1:0-1410 GCF_001483705.2 Eufriesea mexicana
CTCCCTCCGAGTTAGCACCTCACGTGGTCTGGTCTCGATCTCCTACGGTCCATATGACAGCCAGATACTAAAGGGGTCCCCTAGACCCGAATACCAGGTGAGGACAGTCTACCCTAATAAACGAGCGTCTCTCCTTTACCATTTCTATATTATTTTAAATAGTATAACAATCGAAGAAATTTTTGTGGTTCCCTAAAAGTTGCTTGAGAATATAATTTCACGATTTGCGATATATCGATAACTGATCTCGATGTCTTTCCTTGTTACGATAACGATGAAACGTGACACGGTATATCGGGAAGTTTGCCGCTTGGAAGAAAGCGGAAGAAAGCGAAACAAAGCGTTAGGAATGAGTTGAACGAACAAGGTACAAGGATTTTGCGAAGAAAATGAAATGAAGGGAAGCGTCATAAACTAGGATTCGTGTGTATCCATGAAGATAACGATCTCATAAATACAAGGAATTGATCATCAATTCGAGTAATAGCGATGAAACTGGTCTAATCTTAAAACCGCCTGTACTGCACGCTTCGTTAACTTTTTTATTTTTTACGTTTCAGTAAAAATTACGTTTCGCTGCGAAGATTTCAACGAAATACTGGCTATTTTACATTTCGTTTTACTGTACCGCGTAAAACAGAATTGAGGACTCTCGTGGAAGATTGCAGGCAATGATAAACATTTTTTCTTCCTTCCTTAAATTTTTAATTTCGTGAAAGAGAGGTATTACTGTATTTAGAACAAAATTTGTCGTTAAAATAACAATTGCCTCGTGTTAATTATTTAGCACGGTAAATAAATTTTATCACATTTTCTTTCGCTCTATGTTTATACGCACCTATATGCTTGCTCTAACGGAACAATTTCAGTCACCGCGTTTAGCAAAAGAAAAAGGAGAATAAAAAGGGAAAAAGAGAAAAAGATAGGAAGCGAAAGAGGAAAAACAGAAGACCAGGAAAAGAAAGGATGTAACACACATACAATTGGAGTCGGTTCCCTGTAACACGGAATCGAGTCGAGCAAATTATTTCACGAGTGTCGCGTTCGCCAGCATTGTTCAGCACCTCCTTGTTACCGACAATGTAGCGTGTTTTAATTATTCTTTATCGGGAAGACTGAGGCGTAAAGAGCGATTAATCTCGCGCGCAGCGAGAACCGGGCACAATGGCGATACGCGTTCTATGAAATTGTAGAATATAAGGAGACGGGGTCGAGGATAAATTTCATATTGCGCTGCTTTATTTTTTTTTCATACTGGTCTGCTCGGTCGTTCCACTGAAATTAACTGTTAGGCAGGCTGGACCCGGCAGCCATGCAGAGCACCGGCCATTGTTCTCTGCAAAAGTATTTCAAATCGAGAGAAATTGCACTGGATTAGCGATTTCACGCCCCACGATATGTTTTTGGTGT
>NW_017095015.1:0-1408 GCF_001483705.2 Eufriesea mexicana
AAATGGCCATTTTACTATAGTAAATTCAATTTTAAAGCAATTTTTAAAAATTTCGCATAGCTTAGGCGAATATCAAAGGCAACTGTGTCTATTGAATTTCCATAAACGAAATATAGTAATCGAGTACGAAATTTGTGATCAAAATTACCCCTGCAACCACCTACCTGCAAAATATACCTAAATACAGTACACGCAATTGATATTAATCAATTTGACATCCCGAAAACAATATTCTCGGACAAAAATCAGTATAATTTTAACCAAAGCTACCTACCTACGTATTTCCATCAATCGGGAAAATAAAATGTCCGAAAGAAGTCAATTTGCTCCCCATAGTACTTCGACTGTTACGAAATGGCCATTCAGATTATGATAGGTTCGACGTTAAAACGACTCTCAAAAATCTGTGCGCAGCTTAGCCGAATGTCAGAAGCAATCGCGGCTACGAAGCCCACGTTAAACGAGCCATAAACAAACTGAAAAGGCGATGGAAAAATTGGCACCGAGGTGACCAACACCCCTAATAACCATCCGGGGTAGGATATTTCGTAAATTTATGTGTCATTCGGCTTCCCTCGGCGAAACTTTATTCGCAGATTACTCGATCAGCCCTTGCACGTCGGTTCCAGGAATGACCCGTACGGTTTATCGTCGAATTTCTCTCGGCGGTGCAATTACAATTGGACACCGGGGAAGAAGTGATTTTCATGGGTGCCCGTATCGGCGTGCCCGGTCGATTTAAAGCTACGGCTGACATACGAACGGAGCAGAGAGATTACAGATTTTTCAGTTTGGCCAATTGATCGCCGACGAAAATTGGTTGAAAGTAGCCCTCGGGAGGATTTGCTGCGCCGAGGTTTAATTTCGCAAAGACGCTCGTAAAATCGTCCTTCGCTTTGGATAGTCATCGTCCGGAATGAATAACTCCGGCATGCCTCACGTGTACATCCTGCCGGTCGCTGGAAGCACTTCCAGATACTAATTTCGTCGAGGCTTTTGCTGAATTATATCCTTGGTACCCCCTTCCAATCTTCCTCTATCCTTCTCCGTTTGCGTGGCCATTCCCTGCTTCTTCCTTTTCCTCCTTTTTTCCCTCCTTGCTCTTCCTCATCTTTTTTCCCCCGCTCGCCTCTTCCTGCCGACTCTACCTCGCTTATTTCTCCGCGAGTGGGGCACTTAAACATCGTTCGCACCGAATAATTACGCACGTTAGCTTCATCCTTCTTGCCGGTGTCTTCAGGGATCCTTGCTCTCGCTCGTTCGACCACCTTCTTCTTGCTACCGCGATTTTACGAGCCATCCTTCGTCTCCGTTCTCGTTGTCCTCTTCTTCTTCTTCTTCTTCTTCTTCATCGTGGTCGTCGTTGTCGTCCATGCCTTCCTCGGCTTCCTCTTTTTTCGCTGCTCCC
>NW_017095016.1:0-1409 GCF_001483705.2 Eufriesea mexicana
CCATTTAAATTTAAGCATCAAAATTCCATCAAAATTTAAGCATGACCTTCAATCTATCAGTCCATGATGCAAATGGGTTAACCGTTTGTGTCCCAAGCAGCGCGATCGCGCCACTTGACCATTTATCGCTATAATATAAATGAAGCGCTATCGCGCCGCTTGGGATTTCTCGACACGAAATAGAAGAAGCGCTATCGCGCTTCTTGGGTCATGTCGTACCCACTTAGAGGCAGCGTGATCGCGCTGTTTGGGATTACTCGACAGTATTTTTTCAAAACTCTGTGGGACTCAAACGGTTATCAAAGGAGGCCCATCTTTAAAAGAGTAGCTCGAGGAGCAAACAGGGAAGTCTTACGCGAGAGACGAAAGCGGCGTGTTTATATCGTATTCAGAGGAATGAAGTCAAACCTGCCATCGAGAGTTAGGCTCATTTTAACCCGGCCCTTTCTTTTCTCCCCTTACACAAGATAGCAGATAAATTATTGTATTTGTTTAATATATTATATAATGTCTCTAATGGTATCATTAATATTAAGGATTGATCGAAGTTTGTAGCTATGTGTTTAATGCCAAGCAGTAAAACGGTTAAAATTATTGATTAAATTTCAGTTTCAATTTCAGTTTAATTTACTAACCAAGTTATTACCGTTTAGTACTAGATCTCTCAAATTCTATTTAATATTTCGCACATTTAATAAACTTTTAATGATTCATTATCCATATTAACTAGGAATAAAAGAACACTTCAAATCAACATTGCATGATATCGATTGACACTCGAATTGCCTCATTATGTTTTCGAAATAGCATAAGTTACAATATTCCAGGTTCCAAACGTTTGTAATTTCATGCTCGACTAATTTCAATACAGTACAATATTTAACATTAGAAATCCCAACCTGTAATGCATACCTAAATGTAACACACACAAGTATTAATAATTGAAGTGCTATAACGACGGTAAATAAGTACACATAATTACGTTCCTATCTGAATAAGAATCATTATTAAATCTGCGATAAATAACTGCAATAATTACAAAAATTTTTAATAATTACAAAAATAAAAAATCTGATTTTTACGAGGTCATCCGACTTTAAGCAAATTTGATAATTTTGTCAGACTATAATCGAAGTTTAAAAAACTTTCACATACCAATCCGTACATTATTTCATTTTAATTTTTTGCATTGAAATTTTCAATTATACCTAGATTATACATAGTTTACATTAGCCTACGAATCAAAGATCAAAGTATAAAATGTAGAACTTTAAATATAACTATCAGTCTACGAAGATACCTTAAATTTTGATATTAATTTATTTAACTATCTAATTATCTAATGAATTCAGGTTATCGTGATAAATGAGTATGCGTGTAATGATTGAGGTGTGTGTGAATTGTGTATG
>NW_017095017.1:0-1410 GCF_001483705.2 Eufriesea mexicana
GCATGCCTACAACTGACATAAGGCTAGAAATTAGCCAACTATCTCAAGATCTTCAAACTCTTTCGATCTTGCAGAATTTAGTATATTGCATACAAATTGTACTGGGCAAATTGTAAGTGACTAATGAATACTAAATTTGCTTCTAGATTGAAGGATTTCAGTCTCTCTGAGACTTTCTATTAGATTCACGAAGAGTATCAGCAAGCTCATAAGACCAATCATCCCTCCAACTGATACAGAGCTAGAAATTAGCCAATTATCTCAAGATCTTCTTCAAACTCCTTAAATCTCGCAGAATTTAGCATATTCCAGACAAATTGTCTTGGACAATTTGTAAATGTCTAATGAATACTAAATTTGCGTCTAGATTGAAGGATTTCATAGTCTCTCTGAGACTTTCTATTAGATTCACGAAGAGTATCAGCAAGCTCATAAGACCAGTCATCCCTCCAACTGATACAGCGTCAGAAATTAGCCAACTACGTCGATATCACCTCTAAAGTTCTTCAATCTCTCGTAAGAAGAGGGAATTTGATATCAAACCAAAGCAAAGCCTAGCAGTGACCAGTCTAACCATCACGGCTGTTCATTCCATCCATCATACGCCTCTAAATTATTCCCATTGTGTAACCCACGAAGATAAACATTTCAAATTACCTCATACGAAAGCAGTGTGCACAGTGTGCATACATCCATTTTCATACGTGCTTTGGGACCCGTTTAAAATTCGCTATTCAGCAGATTTCGCGCCCTGTCTACAGAGGCAAGAAAGAGGCCCCGTGTCCTTTGTTGGTCACCGTAACAATGGCGTTCGAACGCGTTGGGCCGCGATTAACGGGACAGGGATGTCTACGATGTCGACGTATAAACCGCCAGCCAGATCCGCGATTACACCCGCGACTAACTGTAACCGCGTGCGCATGCGCGGCAAGACGAGCCCCTCGGGCCTTAACACGGGCCCCCCCGAGATATGGCATCGTTATGCGTGCACGCAGATATCGCGAGCCCGTTAACTCGTACGCGTTGTTAAAACCGTTTCCGCGGTAACGAGATCGTAAATCCGGGGCCTGTCGTCCTGGCCCTCATTGATGTCGCAAAAACCCACTTTCTGGGTCCGGTCATTTTTTATAATTTAGGAGGATGGTTTAAAAGACAGGCCCCCGGTCGGGCAACACTCGGTAATTAGGATGCGAGGATGAGTAATGTCGTGAATCTTCAGCCTGTTAAGCGGTACATGTAAATTAGCGTAAGGTGACAGGAAATGGGAAGATGGCGAGGAACATCCGAAAAGTGGTCAGTATTTTGCTGTAGCATCGAGTTGGGAGAGAAGAGGAATGGCGTGGCTGAGTTTAATTTCTGATGGAGTTTAATTTATCAAAGGGTACGCATTTTTTGGCCCCAGTGAGCTGA
>NW_017095018.1:0-1412 GCF_001483705.2 Eufriesea mexicana
ATTTAATATATAGTGTTTCTAAATTTTATTAATCCTTGTGCTGAGTATTTTTGAGTACTATTAATATTTGATGTGAAACGTTCTTATTATTATTATTATTAATGCTTAGTATTAATATTTTTGCTTAATATTTTCGAGTGCTATTAACAATCCATATTAAATTTTTTAAAATTATTTTTTGATATTTTTATATTTTATTAATATTTAGTATTAACTGTTTTAAATGCTATTAATGCTTATATTTGGGTACTTTTAAGTACTATTAATATTTGATATTAAATGTTTTTAGTTACTGTTACTACTAATATTAAGGATTTCAAGAAATTATGGTAACATACATAACATATATGATGTACACTAATTAAAGTAGAATAGAACGTGTTCATCTTTGTAATTTAACTAAAAATGAATAAGAATTAAGTGCCCATATGTGTGACTATAAGTGATGTAATAGAAGACGTTGGATTATTATAGCACAAAATGAAATACATGTAAAATATATCACAGTCAATCTCCATAAAAATTCCAATCCATTTAGAATGCAAGCTCATCACATTTGCAGCATTCTTGATGGACAAAAATATAATTCTTTACACTACTGATACAGTTTTAATAAATATCGAACACACCAACGCAAATACTAGAAGAAGCTATTATAAATACAGAAGAAAAAAGGGTTGTTTAATCCTTAATTAAAAAGCAAATACAAAACGTTAATGGAGACTTATGTCATCATCCCTGCCAATCCTTAAAAGACCTAACTTTTACCTACCATCGTATCTGACCCACAAAGTCATATGGCGTGATCTCTAACAAGGGTGACCAAAACTAGACCTTTCTAATACTAATAGCCCGTACTTAACTCGACCTAATTTTTTACTTTACGAAACCCTATATATAAGCATAGCCATTAAATGAAACATGGGCCCAACATCGCTAATCTCACTTTTCGAAAAAAAGATAAAAGAATAAAAAACTAAAAGGGAAGCAAAAGAAGGAACCTTGAGAAAACCAGCAAAAAGGAACAGGAATTGCTGGCAGTATGTAGTGACGAGGTTATTTTTTTGAATCGGCGAGTTTAATTGTCTTCTTCGAGCGAGCACGTAGCTGAAGAAACGCGAGCAACATGGTGGTCAGTCAGGGATTGCGCCACGTAATTAAAGACAACCGTAAAGGTACCTAAACCAGTCCGGGTAACGAAGTTTCGGTTACGGGCTACTTTCTCGTTTACTTTTTTTCCCTTATTCCTATTACGAGGCCCAAAATATCAGTGGACGTTTCTGACACACCGGCTAACATCAGGCCATGGGGACGCATACGTGTGTGACAGGAAGGAAAGGAACGTGTTTGCGTTTACACACGCCGGCTGTTGGCCTGAAAGGGGGCAGCCTGCTTCCAATAGTCGAATACGG
>NW_017095019.1:0-1404 GCF_001483705.2 Eufriesea mexicana
ACGTAGCCTTGCAAAGCCTATCGTGCAACGACAACTATTACGGGCCTCCCCAGATTCTAGCAGAGTATAGTAGAGCACAGTAGAGCGCAGAAGGCCATCAGATATCAATGTATACCACAAAGGTGAAACGTATCCTTACCAAACCATACCAATCCCTACCGAACCAAACGTAGGTTATCTCGGCCTAGCTAGCCGAGACCGCTATTGATAGCATCGACAGAGCCAAGCAGAACATATTAGAGCACAGTAGAGCACAGAAATCCACCGAGTAACTGTATATAGCGCAAAAGTCAGAGCCAATCTGGCCAAACCAAGCCTAACCTAACTACACCAAACGTAACCTAACCCAAGCCATCGAGACACCACCACCATTGATGGCCTTCACAGAGCCGAGTAGAACATAGTAGAGCAACGTAGAGGGCAGAAGCGCACAGGATAGCAGTGTATAGCGCATGAAGCCGACCCCATCTTGACTAAACTTATTTTAAACTAACCAAAGCGAACGGAAACTAACTCAACCAAACGTGCCGCGAACAATATTGCTGGTCTCCCTAGAGACAAGCAGAATATATTTGAGCCACGGTAGAGCGCAGTAGCAGAGTACAACGCAACCCAGTGTACACCCAGTAGCAGTGCACAACGCAGAAGTTAGGGCTGTCCTTTCCTAACTTCGCCAATTGTGACATAACCAAACGTAGACGAACTGTACCTAACGTGCCGCCATCACTATTGCTTGCCTCCCCAGAAACAAGGAGAACATATTAGAGGAGAGTGGAGCGCAGAAGTCTATAGAACGGCAGTGTATATCAGAAAAGTCAAAGCTTATCCAAACCCATCCCATGCTAACGTGACCTAACCAAACGTAGTCCAACACAACCTAACGTGCCGCGGCCACAATTTCCTGCTTACCCAGAGGAAAGCAGGGCATACTAGAGCACTGTAAAGCGGAGAAATGCACCGAACAGTAGCGTATAGCATAAAATCCAAGGCTATCCTCTCCTAACCAAACCGAACGTAATCTAACTCAAACCGACGTGCCGCGAACAAAGTTGCTGCCCACCCCAGAGAATATCAGAACATACAAGAGCACGGTAGATTGCACAAATCAACTGAAATGCAGTGCAGAGCACAAAAGTAAGGCCATACTCGCCAAACTTAGCCTATTCTAACATAACCGAACGTAAAATATTCCAACGCAACTTGCCGAGACCACTACTCCTGGCATTCGTGGCGCCGAGCTGAACATACTAGAGCACCGTAGTTCGCTGATATCAACAAAGTAACAGTGTATGCCTCAAAAGTCAAAGCTACCACCTCCTATAGTAGCTAATCTTAATATAACCAAGCGTAACATAACACAAACTAACGTGCCGCGACCACGATTGCTGGCATCCACAGAGCCAA
>NW_017095020.1:0-1412 GCF_001483705.2 Eufriesea mexicana
AAGCGTAATATTTTCGTAGGTGATGCCAGCGAAGGTTTTGACTTGCGATCGTTGTTTGGAATTATAGCGAATTATGCTTTTTCCTTTTATAGTTCGAAATTTGCCTTTTTATTTTACTTCGTTGAAAGGAATTTTGTATGTGTCATTTTTGTTTGTGTAGTACGATATTTAATTTTTGTTTATATATATATAACTTCTATTTCAATAAATATATTGAAATAGAAGTTAAAATAGATTGGAAAATAAATATTTTGATAACCAATTTGAAAGAAGATTTGCAGTTTAAAAGAAGATTTGGGTTCTTAATTTAAAGCGAACTACCTGTAACTAATTTTCGTGTAATTTGAAATTTATGGTCTTCTTTTCCCTGTTTTATTGAAATTAAATTTGAAGTAATTTATGAATTAATTTGATTCCTTAATTTCCAATTTTTGTTTCTGTTTAATATCAAGAATCCCTGGAAAATTGCAAATTTAAAACAATTATTGATTAATACTTACCAAAATTATAGAAGAATATTGCAACTTGAGTAATTCTAGATTTTAAACATTTTTGGTTTTAAAATTAAAATCGAAATAGCTTAAATACAATGATTTAAAACAAAATTTGAACTTCTGATTACCATTTTTAATCCCAACAAATTATATTTTTCTTGTAATTTACAATTTGATTTTTTCTTCTTTATCAAAAATTCGAGTTAAAATTAAAATAAAAGAATCCAATTATTTCCATTTTTAATATCGGAAATAAATGAAAAATTTTAAATTAAAAGCAAAATTAATTGCAAAATTAAATGCAAAATTAATTGTAAAATTAAAAGCAAAATTAATTGTAAAATTAATTGTAAAATTTCAATTTTGTAATAATTATCGTTTCGTACTAAAGAAATAAATCAAACGTCATTTCCGTTTGCATAATTTAAGATTTGTCGTATTTCCTTGATTAAAATGGAAGCTGTCATAAGAAGCTGTCATAACGTTTGAACATTATCGTTTGAATATTTTCATCCTCGATTTAAAGAAGATTCAGTCTTCTGGTTATCATTTCCAATTAAAACGCGCATAATGCAAAGCACTATACATCTCGTTCATTCGTATAACGCGAAACCTAACCGTTTTCCTTTCATTCAGACAATTCAAGGATTAAATATCTTTGTCGATGACATGAGAAAAAATTTGCACTTTTATTACGCAGTATTTTTCAAACTTAAAAACACACTTGAAAACGAGTGTAGCTATAATTATTTATCAACTCGAATTAAATCGAATCATGCGTTACTTCCATTTACGTAATTCGAAATTTCACGTTCTCCTTTTTATTAAAATAATATTTGTCTCACTTGTCAGACCGATAATTTCTCGTTATCTTAAATTCAAACGAATTATACGTCATTCGAGTTTCCACGTGACCCT
>NW_017095021.1:0-1414 GCF_001483705.2 Eufriesea mexicana
GAATTTCGTGTAGTGAACATGGTCGGAGAAAGTTGAGAACCTGCGCTGACATCGCGGAAGAAGCCAGTTCCTATCGCGTCTCGAGCATCGTTTTCTCTCGCGGGACTATCCGGCTATCGTTATCGCGGCTACTCGAGTCACTTCACCTGTCTCCTACCGTGATTTCGATATTTACGTGACTTTTTGCATCTAGCTTCGGAGAACGTAGCTTCGAATCGCTGAAATCTGTCACTCCGGATCCCGGTGTCTAGCCTAGACCGACCGACGTGTTCATCGTGTGATGTGAAAATCCTCGAGTGCGGTACCACGTGGCTGAACCTCGCCCAGCGAATTCCGCGATCCAGACAGGTAAGCGATCAGCTCTATTAGCCTCTAATCGCGCATCTGCTAGAAAGTTCCCGCGCGGTTCCCGTCGAGGAAATCGTCCTATGCACTGCGCGTGCGTCTACATTTCGCAAGGTTGAAGCGTGCATAAGCGTGTAAGTCGGTAGTGGAGATAGGTTGGATAAAATCCTCGATGAGAACGCATCGAAAGCACCAACGACTCGATCGAGCGCTTGGCAGAGAATGACAGGACCCAGAGCATCCGCTTTCATTTTGAGGCGAGTGGTTGCGCAAGTGGAGGCAGCGCTGCCTCCGGACCAGGTGTGCATTTCGTCCCTTGCCGGCTTACGTTTCATCGAAACCCGGACAAAAAGGTCTTCCTTGGTCCGCAGACCCACGCGATCCTTCACTTTCGACGAAAGCTATCGACTTTCGTGCCGTCCCGGCGATACGCCTTTTACGTAAGCGCATATCTTCCGGCTTCACCCATCGCTCCTGTCTCTCCGCGCTTCTTCCCACCGCGGCGGTGTTCGAAGACAGAAATTTCGGGCTATCCCAGGAATCCTTTCTCTCCCTACTCGTCCATCAGCTTCGATCCTCTTTTCGTCGTGTCCTCGATCTCCATCGCGCTCTTGGGAAAGTTGACTGGTCTATGGCGCGATGGAATGCCTGCTGCGTTTACGCGCTTGCACGCTGTGTGGCACCACGGGACGCGAGACGAAGAGGAACCAAACGTCCGACCAGGTTTCGACTGCACTACTTACTGCTCCATTATTCTGTTTCGCGTTTTTCCCGGCGATGACGCGTCGCGAAGATTGCCAGAACAACGCTTCTGTTTTATCCTTTGCATTTCACCGGCGAAACCAGGCCTGCCGCTCACGAAACGCTCTTTCCTTTCTAAACAACGCTCGCCTTTTTCGAGCCTAGTGCCCGTTGATTTTATCGATGCAACTGTTGCGTTAAATATTAAAATCTCTAGCTTGCCGCAGACGCGTCGTGAAACTCGCGACGTTTCTATTCAGTGACGAAACGATCGAAAGCAATTCGCCTCTGATTTTCATCGGTTACGATTTATTTCGGTTACACCTGT
>NW_017095022.1:0-1417 GCF_001483705.2 Eufriesea mexicana
TAAAATAATATCTAATAGTAATTAATATTATATATATATTATAATTATTATATTCAGAATTTCCTATATATTTTTAACTAATTTAAGAATTTCAAATCCAACAAATCAATCAATTTTTACAATCAAACGTCACCATAATTTTCAATTCTTTGCTTAATTTCATCCCTCTTTAAGTTCATCAAATCTCAACCTAAATTACCCTTAGTTATTTCCGACTTGACTAAATAAAATTCACAAAAGAATATACAAATAATTAATACGAAATATCAAATTTGTAATCCTCGTATACGATCAACGAAATATGCTTCACCTGAAGGCAGACAGACGCGAAAGATGGCATGGCCGTGGTTATCCCGAAGAAACGGGAAAAGCCATAGCTCGTGGTATGATTTTGTCGCGCACAGTAGCAAGCAACTCGTTCCAACAAATCAATTTCGACCAGCCGTCGAGTTTATCCGCGTGGCGGCGGGCTTCAACATGGCATCCGGTCGGCCGACTTGGGGGATGAAAGCTGAACAACGAGTCGACGAACGGCTAAACGGAAGCGTGGCGAGCAGAGAAAGGGGAAGACGCGTCCAACGGGAGAAGATTGAAATTTCGTATCGATTAACGTTTCGTTCCGGTCCTCAATTTTCCTTCCCCGAGGGGTTGTCAGCCCGACGACCTTCGCCCCTATTCCGTGCGAGTTCTTCGAATATCCTGCGACTGCCCGGAACTTCCTGTATTCCGTCTGCGTGCCGCTTTTTCAGCGACCAATTCGACGAAGGAAATTCCGGGAATTTCTCTCCTCCGAGAGGACAAACGCTTTATTCGCTGGCTTTCGTTTGTAATTCACGTGATCGGTCGATTCGCTGGATTTGGCTGGCTGTTAGGATGCTACTCTCGACTCCACGAGTGGATGGTATTGATTGGAGGTCGGGGATGTCGAAGGTTGTTCCGAGGAAATAAGGAAAATTCATATGGGGCTGGTTTTCTTCTTGTTTTGCTTGCAATTTCCATGGAGAGTACACTGCTGCTGAATTATGTCGTTCATTAGGAGAGTCGTGTTTGTGCGGTGGAGAGTGAAGCGACGAGTGTGGGGTTTGAAGGGAGGATTCGTCTGAGAGGGTGGTTTTTAGGGGAGAAATCGGACTATGAGTAATTGATGTAAGTGTATTATTTGGGGAGGAACGAAGGTTTCTTTTTATAATAATGTTTCTCTGCAAATTTGGAATTTTTCGATCTTTTGAATTTGTTTCTGCAGAAAAATTTGGCTACGAGAACGTAATATCATGCAAGTGTATTATTTAAGAAGAGGGTTGTTTTTAACAATTAAGTAGAGGGTTTTATTTTATAATAGTGTTTCTGTGAAAAATTGGAATTTTTGGATTAGCAAATTTCTGAATTAATTTCTGCAGGAAAGTTTGGTTATAGGCAT